>NW_015505330.1:1058831-1068049 GCF_001515645.1 Sinocyclocheilus grahami
TGTGTATATATATATATATATATATATATATACACACACACACATTTTTAAATAAACATTTTTATTTATATTACTATTTTATGTGTTTATCTATCTATACACATATGTATGCATACACACATTTTAAAATACAGATTTGTCTATAGAATTTTTTTGCTTTTCTAAAACATTATCAAATATTTACATTTTACTTAATTGTTCAATTGTATTTAATTAAATTAATTGTATTTAATAAACATATAATTATATAATATTAATATTAATAATTGAATAATAAAAAAAGCTAATTAAAATTCTTCCTAATAAAATGATTTATATGCTAAGTTTGAATTTTGCACATGTAGATCAATATCACATAATTACAAATGTCTGTGATTGTAACTAGGAACCTCCCAGAAGGACTGCATGTACAATCCAACACACACACACACACACACACAAAACCTGACCATGCATAATGCTATTACGCACACAGTTGTGTAGAGTTTGAATGACCCTGTACTTATCCATCATTCCATTAAACTTTTACATTATTTGTCACCTGTCCTCCTACACATTTCCCACTGTTTGTTTCAAACAATAGGCCATTACCAGCACTAATAAACTCTTATCCTGCCTCATAATGGAGCATTTCACCCTGGACAGTTGCAGAGAGTACACACACACACTATACAATAAAAGATCATGTTCCTAATCTATTGTGTTTTAAGACATTCGGTCCATAAAGTAGATCCATGGATCTCTGAGGCCCTTTCAAAGGTGTGGATTAAATTGTGACTACTTCTTTCCCCATGCTAAGACTGGCGATTAAATACACACACGCACACCACACATCTACGGGTTGATTGTATATCAAGCTGGGGATCTGAAACACTGCACTTTTCAGAAAGACCCACAGCTATACCACATTTCAGTCAATTACCTAATTCAACAGGAATTACTCAAGAACAGCTGCAGTCGGGCCCTGCCCTGCCAATGGAGGGTCCGCACACACACACACACACACACACACACACACACACAGCATCCAACTGCTGCGAACCCAAATCTACAAACCGTTTTTCCACTCACACTGTAAATGTAAAACCTAAGAGAAACAGATAGTGTAGAGAAACTTACACAAACACACTTTATCGCATATGCACAGCTGAAAGCCGAGCAGGCGTTGGATACGAGCTGAAGTTCCTGTGTGACTTTTTTTTTTTTTTTAAAAAGGTGCACGATTGTGCAAAAAAGTTAAGATCAGGAAATAATATGACTCATATATGCAGAAATGTCTGAAACCGTATGAATGGGAGAGTAGAATATGAAATTGTTTTTAGCTAATGACAGGACTAAAAGCATTTTTTCAATTACAAGACAGTGTGAGGACATGGGCAGTGGCCAGCGGCGGGTGGCTGTGAGGGAGGAAGTGGGACAGATGGTCAGCAGGTTGCAGGCAGACTTCAGTACAGTCTCCAGGGAGAGACAGAATGCCAGTGAACGGAGGCCTTTCATCCTCCATCAGGAGCCTGCTGATGCCTGTCAAGTGATGCTCCTCTCCACTAACAACTAGCCAACGGCCCTGCAGTGAGGACAAACCTTTGGTTGCAAGCTGAGCGATGCACATCTCTAGCATGCGCTGAGGGAGCTGATGTAACCTGATAACCTTATCTGATATCATTCACTATGATACTGACACCAAATAACCGCTATTTAGTTTCATGAAACACCATAGAGCAGGGGTGCCCAACCCTGCTCCTGGCGATCGACTCTCCTGCAAAGTTCAGCTCCAACCCTAATCAAAGACAGCTGCCTTTAATTTTTAAGTGATCCTGAATACCCTAATTAGTTGCTTCAGGTGTGTTTGATTGCCATAGAGCATGTGTTCAAGGGTGAGGCAAAAAACTTTAGTTTTTTAAGGTGATAGATAGTGGAGAGTGAAAGCAAGAGATGAAGCATCACTAACAGTCAGATGTTTGGACGAAGTAAGATTTTTGGATGTTTTTGAAAGACTGCATTTATTTGATCAAAAATATATTAAAAAAACATAAAATATACTATAATATATATAAAATATTATATATTTTAAAATGTAATTTATTTCTTTGATGGTAATACTAATTATTCAGCAGCCATTAATGCAGTCTTCATTGTCACATGATCCTTTAATATGCTGAGAATTTTTTTGAAAAATTTTAATATTTCTCAATTCACCATTTTTACTGTATAGTATACTGTATCTCCATCTAAAAAATTTATAAATTCAATAAAATTATATATTTTTGACTCCACAACAAAAAAGATTCATTATACATAAAAACTATATAGAACGAGCCGTTTTAGGTAGGCGTGGCTGACTCTTAACTTTTATAAAGAATATCTCTTTGGATTTGAGACTTTAGTCTTTGCAACTTTACAGATCTTCTTTATGCACCAAGAGCTTGTAACACTCAAAAGAGAAAGGAAAAATAGAATCATATGACCCCTTTAAATAAACTATAAACTATTCTTGTATGCATATATACTGTGTATATATATATATAATATAACATTAATGACACTATTTTGTTCAGCATACATACATTTAAATTATGATGAAACTTGTTTGAAAGCTTGATTTATGTTCTGTTAGAAAATGAAGCTAATCTGTGAACTGTATTCTCTGATACATTATGCCATGGTGCCCATTCAGTTAATGTGAGTTTGAATACAGCTTGTATTCAACTTTGCAATCCCATTATTCCCTCTTCGTCCATCATTTCTAAATTCCCATCTCTTGCTGTCCCTACCCTGAAAGTGGCAATAAATTAAAGAAAAAGAAAAATATGATAATTCCACACACACAGAGAGAGAGAGTTGAGTAAAGCACCTCCTCTTTGTCTTTCTTTTATTTATCCAGAGACTAATTATACTTCTGCTTGATCAATCAAAACTCTGAGGACAGCACCTCCTCCAGCAGCCGTGTGTGTGTGTGTGATTGTGAGTCTCATTAATGCTGGTGGGATGCAGCTGTTGATGTATGGTGTTTACACAGAGCTGATAATCGGAGTCTGGCATGGACTCACTCCAAACAACCCAGCAAATGCTCTACTGTTAACAAACTCTGCAGCTCTGAAAGCGAAACTCAAACACAGACCACATCTCTAAAAAAAAGCCCAAAGAAACACCCTAAACTTTCACAGAACATTAAACATAGAATTCCTGAATATTAAATTAACTATTTAAACATATTCAATTTGAACATATATTTATATAATTTATTTAAATAAATAATATATAAAGTATACACACACATATGGTTTATATATTACATGTTATATACATATTAAATATTATTTATAGCATTTATATCAATTGATAGATAGATATGAAAGAAATTAAAGAATGTTTTTTTTAAATGTTAACTATTCATTTTTCTTTACAATAAAATATTTTTAAAAATCAAATTTTAGTAAAAAAATTTATTCACCTAAAAATATATAATGTTCAGAAAAAGTAAAAATTATCTTATATTTGTGTGTATTAACATATAAATTGCATATAATATAATAATGTAATCTATAATGTAAAAATATAATACAGACAGACAGATAGATAGATAGATAGATAGATAGATGGTTTCTTTGTAATAAATATTTTAAAATAATGTATTAAAATAATTTTGCCCAAATATAAAGATTCTCTCATAATTAATCAATTAACTGGTTAATTTATTCTCCCTCATGTTACTCAAAAACTTTACAATCTTATTTTTGTAATTAGCATTGCACAGCCTTTACCATACAACAACATATCTCAGAATAGACTCAGAATAGATTACAGTCGAAATAAGTAGAAATGCAGCATGTTGTGCATGTTCACTCACAGCTTCGGTGTGAATGGGGTGAACAGAGAAAAGCAGTGCGGTGAGGAAAGAGAAGTTGCTGTCTTCAAACACACACTGTTCGCAGGTGAGCATGAGCAGTGCCGTCACCATGCAGTGCAGAAACACGTTCACCAGGTGGAAGTAGAATGGAGTCATGCCGCCCAACAAAATGTTTAACCTACAGCGAGAGTGAAAAAGAGAGAAACAGTCACATTAAAAAGATATGAGCATGTCCATTTTGCTGGCTTCTACTTCTGCTGAGTTTTGCCAGATAATTGTATATTGAGCATCAGATATGTTCTGATTGACTATGATTGTGTTCAGTCATGCAGCATGTTCATTTTTACTATGGACAGACAAATTACTTTAGAGAGGAAAGTTGCAGTTTCATGGTAAAAAGTGGATTTCAGGTCTGTCTCAGTACGCAAAACAAAAAGACCTGACTGTGGAGAAACCTCTGATGCTCAGTAAACACTTTTGCTTGACCTTGCGATGCGGAAGCACAGGAAGCCCTTAAAGAAAACGAGAGTGAGAGACCGAAAGAGATGAGAGAAGGGAACAATTAGCCTAAAGCAATGCAACATTAATGAGGTTCCATGGTCACCTTGACTTGCAGGAAAGCTTGCATTAAAATTTAGCAAGAGCACCAGAGGCAGAACATGGCATGGATTATGATGAACATGAACTCATTTCACAATACACTGAGATATAATATCACCTCAAACTAAAATATCATCATCAGGTTTTTAATGATTGTAGGGGGATTATATATATATATATATATATATATATGTATATATATATATATATATATATGAGAATGTTCTATCTATCTATCTAATATTTGTATTTTATAATATTTGTATATAAAATAATATTTGTATTTTAATGGATAATTTTTTTTAGCAATGTATATTTATATATGCTAGAAATAATAATTGTATTGTTTACATTTTTTTTAAGTTTTCGTTTTTCTAGTTTATACATTTCATTTATTTAGATTAACTATCTTTTAAAGTTTTTCTTCACATAAAAAATATTATATTATGAAGTTGAATTTTTTTTTCACCCCAATGAAAATTTGCTCATTATTTATTCTCCCTCATGCCATTCAAAACCCTTATGCTGTTACTTTTCTTTCTTTCTTTCTTGTTTATTCCCCTAAACCTAAGTATAAACTACATTAATATTGATGGCACTTGCTACAATCCAATTACCATCAAAATGTAATCATGAGTAGATGCTTAGCTTGTTTTACTCTAATTAAAGATGATTTTGGAGTCTCCCTATTAGGATTATGAAAAGCACAAGACTTTGTCAGGATAAATGCCAGATAACAGTACTTTCAGACCTACTTGGACAGCGTACTTTATTATGCAAGCATAAAAAGCTGTCCATGAAGGTTCTACATGAGTCACTGAATACACCTGCCACTTAATATTTAGCTCCGAGCTTGACGTTCAGCACTCGGGGTCGAGACCAAGCCGGAGGAATGAGAAGAGATGGAATGAGAGCGAAAAGGGTGACAGTTAATGAAATGATGGAGGGAAAACGATAATGACTGTGAAACAGTTTGTTCATCTGCAAGCAATGACAAGCCTGTGTTTGTTTAACCGCCGCTGATGAATGTGACATCGAGACGGGAGTGTGTATATTACAGTCTCTACAGGAGAACAAGAAAATGTCTTCAGGCCTCATCAAAGCTGAAAATAAAAATCTAGCCATCTATCCTGAGTGTGCAGTCTTTAGTTTCCATCGGACAGCATCATTAGGCCGTTCTGCAATCCCAGAGTCATGAACAACTCTTGGTCACCGCTAACATCACATAATTGCAATGCTCTCAGTGAGCAGAAAAGCGAGTCCAGTTGATTTGAGGAAACTATATGAAAGGAATGGTTCACCTCAAAGTGGAAATTCTGTCATTATTTACTCACCCTTCATGTCATTCTACAACATTGAGCACTAGAGTACAAATAACAGGGGCTGTGAAGCTCAAACAATTCCCAAAAAGCATCACAAATCTATTAAGTAGTCTATATGATTGTAACATTCTAGATGTTATAAAGGCATATGATAATAGGGTTTTTCTGCTGGCTCAGTCAAGCTAGTACCTCCAGTTTTTACCCTTACCTAGAACAAGAAACAATTTTAGAGTTTTTTATATTATCTTTTAGCAATGCATTTTTTATTTTTATAGAAATAATATTATTTATATTTTTATTTAGCTTTGTAAAACATTTGCCTATAGTTTATTTTTAAATGATATTTTTTCCTATTTTTTATTCTAGATTTATAAAGTTTAAGCAGCCATGGTCACTATAAACTAAACTCTTGCTATGGACCAATTCTCCAAAATCATCTACTTGCATGCTCCAGGGAGGAAATAAGAGCATTTGGGTTTGGAGCGACATGATGGTGAGTAAATAATGACAGAAACTAATTCTTTAAATTTAGAGGCGGCTTTAGCATTGTGTTAAAGGCTCTGCTCTAAGCTCAAACTATCTGTGCACAGCTGAAGTTTTTCAAGAGTCTGTGTCGAGTCGGCATCAAAGAGCAGATAAAAGACATGAGGATCAAGCTGAGATACAAGAGCGACTCAGCTCACAGCTCTCTCTCGCACACACACGCCTGTGTTTTATCTCTTTTCTCATACACACACACTGGGGAATGAGCAGCACCCATTCGCTCTCTCATGACATGCACGGCACAAGACTGACGAACGCCAAAATACTAGGGTTACCTTGCTCAAAACCTCTCCTCCAAGTATTACACTTTTTTAAAGTGACGTGACATGTGGCCAAGTATGGTGACCCATACTTGGAATTAGTGCTCTGCATTTAACCCATCCAAAGTGCACACACACAGCAGTGAACACACACACACCGTGAAACACACACCCGGAGCAGTGGGCAGCCATTTATGCTGTGGCGCCCGGGGAGCAGTTGGGGGTTCGGTGCCTTGCTCAAGGGCACCTCAGTCGTGGTATTGAAGGTGGAAGAGAGCGCTGTACATTCCCCCCCCCCACCCACAATCCCTGCCGGTACAAGACTCAAACCCGCAACCTTTTGGGTCCAAAAAAAAAGATGGAGCGCTTCACGGATTTGCGTGTCATCACTTTGGCACGTAACGGCAGTCAGGGTGGGAATAAGAAGGAACCTTTTCCCAGGCCATAATAATGTGAGCCAAAAATAATATTTTATGTTGTTTAAATATATAACATTTTTATATCTTTAAATAATTAAAAATCTTATAAAATAAATGTTTTCTTCCAAATTACTTGCAAAGACAACATTTTCACTGCCACTGCCACCAAAGAATAAGGTTTTCAAAAATTTTTTAGCAATGCATTTTTATATCTGCCAGAAATAATATTTGTGTTGTTTAAAGGTATTGTCAGGCTTGTGTTGTGTTTTGTTCCCCATGTGCTCCCTGTGTCCCAGTGTTTATGCTCATATTTGGTTAGTTTCCTGTTCCTGTCCTGATTATGTTTATTTAATTCCAGGTGTTCCCCGTTTATTTCTATTGATCCCAGGTGTGTCTAGTCATCCCCTCGTCTTGTCATGTGTTTGAATAGTGTTCCCTGTTTTCAGTTCAGCGTCCTGTTATTAAACTTCTCTGGATTGCTGTACTCCTCGTCTCCCTCTGTTCCTTGCTCTGCACTCCACTCAGTAGTGCAACCGTGACAGAATACCGGACCAGACAAAATAGTAAGCGGTGCCCCTTCTCCCCGTTTTATTTCTATTTTGAAAGTTTTTTGTTTTCCCCGCGGCATGGAAACCGCTGCACGTTTCGCCGCTTCGAAGACGAGCCCGCTGGCACTCACTTTATTCAGCCGCAATGCACTCTGGGAGTCAGTGAGTAGTTATACCAGGGGTGCCCAAACTCGGTCCTGGAGGGCTGGTGTCCTGCAGAGTTTAGCTCTAACTTGCCTAAACACACCTGCTACAAAGTTTCTAGTAAGAGTTTGATTAGCTGGTTCAGGTGTGTTTGATTAGGGATGGAGCTAAACTCTGCAGGACACCGACCGAGCTTGGGCACCCCTGAGCTGTACTAAAGCCATGAGTACACCTAAATTAAAGGATCAAGTACCCCCTACAGTTCTTTTTCTTTAGTTACTAGAACTCTTGTGTAAGTAAACCATACTAATTAAGCATTTGTCAGTACAACATACTACTCCTATTTCACTTTACTTAGTTTTTTTTTTTAAGGCAATCGGTTTGCATGCTTTTTTTTAAGTAAGCCCAACTAATTAGATTTTACAGTGTATTTTCTGAATGCAACGTATTCTATTGCCATACAAATTTCAGGGTTGGGAAAGTTAGTAACCACCTAGCAACGGCCTAGCAAATCGCATTGCATTGCACTAACTACTAAAACCACTTTACTAAATGCATAGGAACACCCTGGAAACCATTTATCACAGCCTAGCATCTGGCACAATTCTTTCTTCAAAAAAGGGGGAAATCTAGCCTTTTTAATCGCATATAACTCGTATTATAAATACTCAAAGGTCTTTGAGTGCTGAAACAAGACTGTGCGAAAATTATAACGTATGCATTTACAAAAAAGAAAGATTTCTATGCACTAAAGACCTAGGCAGTGATTTATAGGGAGCAGGAAGTGTCTGGCTGCTCCAAAAATAAAGGAGATAAAATATGAGTCGCAGAGTAGGCTGTTAATTGCCCTGCTATAAATACACAACGCCTCCTTTCAGACTATAAGGAGCACCTCCGTTGTCTTTGTGTTTGCGCTGCTGTGGATGTTGCAGAGCTGTCAGATTCCCGCGCCATATGGATTATTCCGTTTCAATTCAAGTTTATTTGTACAGCGCTTTTTACAAACAATCGTTGCAAAGCAACTTTACAGAAAATGCAGTTTCTATAATATTTAGTAGTAGCTTATCAGTGGTGACTGTCAGTTTATGTACAGAAATGTACGGGAAAGTAAATGAAACAGACGATGAACACTTCGAGCGAAATCTGGAAGTTCTGTACATGTTCCAGGGTGGCGTCATTGGACTATGACGTCACCCACGCGAAAGGAACGCCTCGCGAGTCTCTCTCGGACTGCCCGTCTGTAACGCTCCACATTTGTGATGGTCTGTTTCATTTCACCGTTTACGAGTGCTTGCTTGTAATGACCGCCGTGGCGGTGCACTTTGGGTGCGCTCTATATAAACTGCGCAACAAGTGTTCACTAACGTTGTGTGTGTAAACAACTGCGTAATCCCAAAGAGTGGACATGAACGCAAAGCTGACGTATTTAAATATCGTTAAAGGTGCGTTCACGCGCAACAGGTTGAGGTTTTCACACGCGTCTGACTGACGTCGCGTCGAGAGCGTTGCGTTTTTAGGGCGGTGGGTCAAGTTCA
>NW_015505330.1:1068814-1173812 GCF_001515645.1 Sinocyclocheilus grahami
CAACCAATAGGCCCCAACCCCCCCCCCCCCAAAAAAAAAGATGGAGCGCTTCACGGATTTGCGTGTCATCACTTTGGCACGTAACGGCAGTCAGGGTGGGAATAAGAAGGAACCTTTTCCCAGGATGTGAGCCTGTGAGCCAAAAATAATATTTTATGTTGTTTAAATATATAACATTTTTATATCTTTAAATAATTAAAAATATAAATGTTTAAATGTTTTCTTCCAAATTACTTGCAAAGACAACATTTTCACTGCCACTGCCACCAAAGAATAAGGTTTTCAAAAATTTTTTAGCAATGCATTTTTATATCTGCCAGAAATAATATTTGTGTTGTTTAAAGGTATTGTCAGGCTTGTGTTGTGTTTTGTTCCCCATGTGCTCCCTGTGTCCCAGTGTTTATGCTCATATTTGGTTAGTTTCCTGTTCCTGTCCTGATTATGTTTATTTAATTCCAGGTGTTCCCCGTTTATTTCTATTGATCCCAGGTGTGTCTAGTCATCCCCTCGTCTTGTCATGTGTTTGAATAGTGTTCCCTGTTTTCAGTTCAGCGTCCTGTTATTAAACTTCTCTGGATTGCTGTACTCCTCGTCTCCCTCTGTTCCTTGCTCTGCACTCCACTCAGTAGTGCAACCGTGACAGAATACCGGACCAGACAAAATAGTAAGCGGTGCCCCTTCTCCCCGTTTTATTTCTATTTTGAAAGTTTTTTGTTTTCCCCGCGGCATGGAAACCGCTGCACGTTTCGCCGCTTCGAAGACGAGCCCGCTGGCACTCACTTTATTCAGCCGCAATGCACTCTGGGAGTCAGTGAGTAGTTATACCAGGGGTGCCCAAACTCGGTCCTGGAGGGCTGGTGTCCTGCAGAGTTTAGCTCTAACTTGCCTAAACACACCTGCTACAAAGTTTCTAGTAAGAGTTTGATTAGCTGGTTCAGGTGTGTTTGATTAGGGATGGAGCTAAACTCTGCAGGACACCGACCGAGCTTGGGCACCCCTGAGCTGTACTAAAGCCATGAGTACACCTAAATTAAAGGATCAAGTACCCCCTACAGTTCTTTTTCTTTAGTTACTAGAACTCTTGTGTAAGTAAACCATACTAATTAAGCATTTGTCAGTACAACATACTACTCCTATTTCACTTTACTTAGTTTTTTTTTTTAAGGCAATCGGTTTGCATGCTTTTTTTTAAGTAAGCCCAACTAATTAGATTTTACAGTGTATTTTCTGAATGCAACGTATTCTATTGCCATACAAATTTCAGGGTTGGGAAAGTTAGTAACCACCTAGCAACGGCCTAGCAAATCGCATTGCATTGCACTAACTACTAAAACCACTTTACTAAATGCATAGGAACACCCTGGAAACCATTTATCACAGCCTAGCATCTGGCACAATTCTTTCTTCAAAAAAGGGGGAAATCTAGCCTTTTTAATCGCATATAACTCGTATTATAAATACTCAAAGGTCTTTGAGTGCTGAAACAAGACTGTGCGAAAATTATAACGTATGCATTTACAAAAAAGAAAGATTTCTATGCACTAAAGACCTAGGCAGTGATTTATAGGGAGCAGGAAGTGTCTGGCTGCTCCAAAAATAAAGGAGATAAAATATGAGTCGCAGAGTAGGCTGTTAATTGCCCTGCTATAAATACACAACGCCTCCTTTCAGACTATAAGGAGCACCTCCGTTGTCTTTGTGTTTGCGCTGCTGTGGATGTTGCAGAGCTGTCAGATTCCCGCGCCATATGGATTATTCCGTTTCAATTCAAGTTTATTTGTACAGCGCTTTTTACAAACAATCGTTGCAAAGCAACTTTACAGAAAATGCAGTTTCTATAATATTTAGTAGTAGCTTATCAGTGGTGACTGTCAGTTTATGTACAGAAATGTACGGGAAAGTAAATGAAACAGACGATGAACACTTCGAGCGAAATCTGGAAGTTCTGTACATGTTCCAGGGTGGCGTCATTGGACTATGACGTCACCCACGCGAAAGGAACGCCTCGCGAGTCTCTCTCGGACTGCCCGTCTGTAACGCTCCACATTTGTGATGGTCTGTTTCATTTCACCGTTTACGAGTGCTTGCTTGTAATGACCGCCGTGGCGGTGCACTTTGGGTGCGCTCTATATAAACTGCGCAACAAGTGTTCACTAACGTTGTGTGTGTAAACAACTGCGTAATCCCAAAGAGTGGACATGAACGCAAAGCTGACGTATTTAAATATCGTTAAAGGTGCGTTCACGCGCAACAGGTTGAGGTTTTCACACGCGTCTGACTGACGTCGCGTCGAGAGCGTTGCGTTTTTAGGGCGGTGGGTCAAGTTCAGTTTAAATGCTTTGCTTTTTTTTTTTTTTTTGATTTCCAACATATAATATAAAGGTGCTGAACATATATAAACTACAAAAAAGGAAATATACAATATTATATAAATAATAATACAGGTAAAAATAAATAAATAAAAATAATAATGAACATGTATGAGATCATCATATAAATAACAGAAAAGCTTCACAAAGAGACCTAGTGCGTTTCGCTTTACTGTTTTTCAACCCAAGTAGTAGTTTAAATGCTTTGCGCTTCGTCATGGAGTTTACAATCCTTATTTAAAAATTATTTACCAGAACACTTATATAAAGTTAAGAACAATAACTCAACAGATGATAAATAGTGTTAAATAAACAATAACCCAATTAAATATTTTTCCCACGCACGGATATAAACCGCATGCATTTTTAATTAAGTTTAATAAAGTTTCATTGCTAGTTGAATACCAAAAATATGCTGCAGAAGGCTGCAAACCATTATATATACACATTGTGGAAAGGAATAATAACTGAAAAAGAATCATCTTTACATTTACTTTCATTTAATAAAACAATGCTTTAAAATCTACAACATGTTAATCACTTACTGAGCCAACCTCATTAATACATGTTTTATGACATGCACAGCTATCATCTTGCAGAGAATTAAACTGCTCTGGTCACGTGACTCCAGCCATGTAAAATGTTCTCATGAAAGTTACGATAATTCACAACTTTGCGTAAAACGCGTCGAACAACTCTTTTCAGACCTTTCAAACGCATGAGAAAATATCGGAAATCTGAAATGTGCGCTTAAAAGCAACTTCAGGTCACATCTTCGCAGGAGCTGATGGACTTACTTGAAAGTGAGGATGCAGAGAGGACGGTAGGATTTGTGGCTGGTGTTATCAGCCATCCGCTTGCCCCAAAAGTCATTGGTGCAGATGCTCCGGAGGCTGGAGCCCGGGCTGACATCTGGATTGTTGGTGATGGCCCATATATCATCATGCACGAACTCCCCCCAGAGAGAGTTACTGTAGCAGAGCGCGCACACCGCCACCAGCGCGGCGTACCGGACTCCCGCCGCCGGCCTCGGTAGCGCCGACTGCCGCTGCTGCACCGGGGGAGGAGCGGCTTTGGTCCCTCGGCTGTTCGCTGTCATGTCTGCCCCCGTCTCGCATGCTGCTCGTGGGAGTCAAAAAGAGGAGAGTCGTCCCGTTCCATAGCCCGTCTGCTGCACCGAAGCCCGGACAGCGGATCAGCTCTGAATGCGTAATATTAGCGAGTGTGAATGTGTATAAAGTGTTGAAGTCTATGTAACCCGCCTACCGGCGCATGCGCAGAAGAAAGAGAGAGAGAGAGAGAACGAGGATGAGAAACAGAGACTAATATAAATGAGAGAGAGCGAGGGAAAGAGAGAGAGATGCAAATGAGAAAGAATGAGAGCGTAAGGAAAAGAAAAGAAAAAACAGATGGAGAGACCAAATGGAAACAAAAGAGAGAGAATAAAATATGGAAAAAATATTAGTTTATTATAATTTCCCCATTTAATATTTTTTTAGCCAACATCTTTTACATTTACCTAATTTTTGCATTATTTACTTTTAAACATTCATTAACTTTTCATATTTTTTGTGTGGTTATCATATGAAAGCTTGTTTCCACTACAGGATACACATTTTTTTGAAAGGTAATTGAGACTTTTTAATCTGATAACGCTGACTTTTTTCCAAGTTTATATCTCAAAATTTGTCAAATTGTCTTTTTTTCTTTCAATTCTGAGGAAAAAGTCAGAATTGCAAGATATAAACTTAGTATTGTGAGGAAAAAACATCTGAATTGTGAGATTTAAAAAAAAAAATCACAATTACCTTTTTAATTTTTTTTCTTATCCTGTAGCGGAAACAAGCTTTTGTATGGTAACCACACACAAAAAATATGAAATGTTGTAGGCCTACTTGCTCTTTTTTTATATTTATTGTGCATTCCATGGCAGGGGGAAAAAAACAATTGCGAGATGTAAATTCAGAAGTGTTAAGAAATAAAGTTACAATTCTGAGTTCATATCTTACAAATCTGACTTTTTTCACTGTGAGATTAAAAGTCACAATTACTTACATTTTTCTTTATTCCGTGACAAAAACAAGTTTCCATAAATTAGAGCTGAGAATAAAACCTGCAAAAGATGTTTTATAGCCATGTAATTTACTAGTATAACAAGTGTACTTTAAGCAAAGGAATATTAGTTGGTACTAAATGTTCAGATAATGTGCTTTGATATTAATGGGTGTAATATGAAGAATCGGTTGCTTTTTGCTGTCATTCTTTTGTCAAAATGGTGCACAAGTATTCTTGTATGACACTAGTTAGGTCAAAAGATTATGCTACTGATTCAATTTTATGATTTTTATAGTTTGTACAAATTATTTAAAATGTATAAAAAAAAAAAAAAGATTGAACAAAATGGCAAACAGAACCTGAAAGCGTCTTACATTGTTTCCATAATATCTGTTATGGTTATAGAAGTATATTTTGGCAGAAACTATGGCTACCAAGGTGAAATTTTGGAGGAGAGAATGAGAACACAAGAAAAAAAGAGAAAGAAAAATGCAAATTATGGAGCGAATGAGAGAGAGAGAGAGCGCGAGCGCAGGCAGGAAATCAATAAAGAGCTGTGGGATATTTCACACAATGATTGCACTGCCTTGACCGTGACCTGTGCTTCCACGCAGAACAAGTCATAAGCAAAGCGCTCTGGGTTTGGACTTGCTAATGGAACATGAAGACAGGGATAATGAATCATGATGATAAATGCACTTTTAAAGATTCAATGATGGGTGAACATCTGGCTAAACATGATTTTATGCAAGAAATGTTCAAATTACCCTTCTGGGGGGGCCGTTTAAATACATCTGGTGGCTCCCTACAGTCAAATTGCTCTTGCAACCAGATTGAACAGCAAAACGGACTGCTGATGGTGCTTTTTTGCATTGTGAAATAATTTCCATGACAATTAAGCACATTTAAACACCTTCCACCAACTGTCAGTAGCAGAAGCAACAAAGAAAAAATAATAAATTATATTATTTAAATTGTGCATAAATTTAAAAATAAATCATGGTAATATCTGAAGTACTGAATATAAAATATTTATATGTACATTTATGGAATAAATTTATTGGGAAATATTTTTATTTAAAAAAATTAAATAAACATATAATAAAAAAATACATAAAAAAAAAATACATTTAAAAAATTTAAATTCTATAAAATATAATTTCTAGCAAATAACAATATGACATTATTTATATATAACAAAAAATATGAAAAAAACTAATATATAAAAATAAAGAAATTTCACATACTGCAATAAAGAATTTTGTGCAAAATGTGCTTAATTGTTTGAAAATTATATTTAAAAAATCATAATGGTACTAAAATATATTTCATTTTCTTAAAATAAAATGTACAATATAATTTCTTCAAGTTCTCTTTTGATTTTGGGATGAAATACGATCCAGCTAAATATGCTAAATAATATGATCTGGAATATACACACAAATCAATGATTACATGACTGCATAACCATTCCAAAAAAAAAAAACTGCAAATGAATCGTGTTATATTAACTTTTATGACTTAAGTTAATTCTGAAAACGGACTGTTACAAAAACAAACTCTGAAACATACAAACATATGACAGCTATAAACATCGTCCTTCTGACATTTAGCCAGTGAACATGATCTGTCTGGGCAGAAAAATGCCAACGTATCTCTGAAGGCACTGACCAACACCACAAATCCCTCCATCTGTGTGTCAGTCTGAAGCGGTGTCTGTCTGTCTCTCTCTGGCTTGTCTTGACATGTCTCACCTCACTGCCTCGGTCGAGTTTCTTACTGACTCATTGCAAATGGAGGAGAAACAGAATATATAACATTCAATTACTTATACACACACCCGTCTGCACACATGCGCAAACACCCATAATTCTGTACAGATGCGCAGACACACACACACACACACACACAGCTTCAGGGAAGGGGTGACCCAGAGTAACCTCTTCGACTTTACTGGGGCCTTTCTGACCAGTTTTGACGATGTCTCAGTGTTCCTATTAAAAGTCATGGATCTGAAGAGCTTGCTTTGGGTCCTGGGTTAAAGATCCCATCCATCCTGACCGAGATGTCTCTAGTCTCCAGAGTTTAAGCTGTTTTCGGTGTCAGAACTCTGTACAGATCCAAATCCAAAGTGTCAGGTATCTCCAACCTGCAACTGGAACATCTCTACAGAGAGACGATAAAACAATCTTGCATTATTTCAAGTGTTTGAAGTAACAACAGCAGTCATCAGAGTGACGTCAAATGCTTTTAAATACTTCATCTGTATCGCCGAGTACTATGCTAATGTTGCCGTTTTTTATTTCAAACGCTGTCAACCATACACATCACTGTTTTAATTAATGTCCAACCCATTCGAAAGCTCAAAATCATAAACCATAAATAGAGGCAGAACTTTTAGGCGAGACTGAAATAGACATGCAATACTAATTTAATAGTGCTGTCACTGTGTGATATTTTACTGTTATACTGTATTTTTGATCAAATAAATGCAGCCTTGGGGAGCATAAGAGACTTCCTACAGAAACATAATTAAATCTTAAATTTTAAACAGTAGTGTATATAGAATATTTGTACAAGAATAACTTGCCAGGGAAAGCCATGCTTTCAGTGGAGTCTAAAAGCAGTTAACGCTGATGTGCTGCTTCTAGTTGTTGTGAACCACCGATCCACATCTTTGAAAAGGTCACACTTACCACAGTCCCTTGACTCCTGCGCTCCTTCTCTGCTGGGTAAGGTTATAGATCTCCTGCAGTTGTTTCCTCTGGTCTTCGCTTAGAGGTGATGTGAGGGACTGATACCAGCCTGCATCTGAACTCTGAACACCTGCAACAGGAAATGATTCCAATTACTGGTGCTGCACTTGTGGACAATTGTTGAACATCAATTTATGTTGGTGTTTATGGGCAACCATTGAATTTCAGTGTTTTTTTTCTTCTCTATACTATGGAAGTCAATGGGGACCAGAAACTGCTTGGTTACCAACATTTTTCAAAACATCTTTTGTGTACAGCAGAATAAAGATATTCATACATGTTTGGAACAACTTGAGTAAATGATGAGAAAAGTTTCATTTTTGGGTAAACTATCCCTTTAAGGCTCGTTTTCAGAGAATCTCTCTTAAATAAAACTATTTTTTTTCCTAATTTAGGCATAAACCTCTCACTAAACTTGGTAAGATTTATACTTAAAGGGTTAGTTCACCCAAAAATGAAAATTAGGCTGCGTTTTACTCACCCCGAGGGATCCTAGGTGTACATAGCTTGCGCCAACAGTTGTACACAGAAGCAGTTCCGGGTGGATGAGCTATGAGTTCAGCGTTGTGCATGCGCCGGTGAGTCTCGTGAAAACCAACGTTAGTTTACAGGAGCAAAGGAAGCAAAGTTTCCTTACTTTAGCAAAGGAAAACCAGTCTCCTCTTGGCTTATATCGAAATCCTCCGACATTCTTCTTTACAAATCCTCGTTTTGTACTTCTAATTCTTGACCGTAGTTTTGTTTTGATCTCTCCGCTGCGCTTCCACGTGCGTCACTTCTGAGTGGTGCATGCGCAAAGCCGACCTCATACGTCATTCCCCCAGAACTGCTTCTGTTTACAACAGTGAGCGCAAGCTAGATTCAAGTGATTATTAAGTTTTGAATATGGATATTTTTCTTACAAAAACGCATCGATTCGCTATAGAAGGCCTTTGTTCACCCCCCGGAGCCGTGTGAGACACTTAGTTTTTATGGATGGGCAATTTCTATTTAAGTTCTTTTGGACTGAAGCAATGCAACACCCGCTGAGTGACATTAAACAGCTTGAAAGATCAAAGACAATTTTGAACATAACTCCGACTGGATTCGTCTGAAAGAAGAAAGTCATATACACCTAGGATGCCTCGGGGGTGAGTAAAACGCAGCTTCATTTTTGGGTGAACTAACCCTTTAAATGCAATACTGCATAGTTGCCTCTTCAAAACAAACTAAGCCCAAACATTGAGAGCATACTGGCAATCCCGCATGCAGCTGATGTCTGTGTTTCACAGAAACCAGCATCATAGTAGCAATAAATCCATAACTTAATTCGAGTCAAGTGCTCGAAGCCCAAAGGTTCAGAATCATGTTAAACTAACATGCACAAGTCGTTCCTCCATTTCCCATGTCTCCGGGGCCCTGGTAGAGCGATACAATCAGTTCTCAGTCGTCCGTAAACCCTGATGACTAAAGACCAACCTGAAGCTATATATGCCAGAAATAGTACTTCCTGTGCAGGGATTAAGTTTACCTGAGGTGAAGTGAGACAAGGACTTGATGAAACTGTGAGATTAATATAACCATACAGACCACCAAAAGCAACAACAAACACTGGACTCAATAGGTCACTACATACATAATTATATTCTATTTGCGGTGTTCTTCTGTTAAAGCAGCTATTTTATATATAATTAAGCATTTTTTGTTTCCTTAAAAGTAATTTGTTGCACTAGTCAAGGTTTTTAGTCAAGACAATTTCCACTCTCCTGTGACCCTTGTTTAATTAGAGCAATTGCTATGGTGCCTCTAAAGGTTCTATGTGTAAATGAGGTCATTTCCATATAGAAGTCTTAAAGGTACAGACAGTAAACACTCTGCAAGTGAAATGCTTAAGAATGTCTCTCAGTCACACACAATCTCACCATTCTCTTCCTCCTCTGTGCCTTGAGCTCTAG
The DNA here is from genome assembly GCF_001515645.1 of Sinocyclocheilus grahami. Lineage (NCBI taxonomy): Eukaryota > Metazoa > Chordata > Actinopteri > Cypriniformes > Cyprinidae > Sinocyclocheilus > Sinocyclocheilus grahami. The sequence continues at coordinate 1,077,929 of NW_015505330.1, forward strand.
TGAGCTGCTCTGGTTTGTTGAGCACTCGGGTGGCGTAGATGTGCTTTAAACCCAGGAAGAGGAGGAGGATGGAGGGAACGATCTGGCCTGCAACTTCCTCCAGGACCGCAGGGCGGCTGGGCAGCTCCATCAAAACACTCAGCCCAATGATGCACATCTTACGATCATGTAGTCTGTGGTAAACAATAATAAACAACAACAAGCAATCATATAATTATAAAATTAAATATGTCGTTTGATCAAATATAATTTGATAAATAGTTAATTTAAAGGGAAGCAAAGATTTCTAAGAGAACCAAAAGGATGGCAGTGAAACTCGTTAACCAGAATGAGCAAACAATCAATCAGAATGCAAAAATGACTGTGAATCAGAATTGCATTGTAATCTGAATTGAAATGTTTCTGGGAATACTCCACATATTGAGTGTGTGTTTATAATTATAATTATATGTTTATAATTCGTACTAAAAGACGGCAGTTATTATTTCAAACTATTTATCCAGTAGTTATATAATTCTATTTTCTCAAATTCTAAATTCTAATTCAGTTTACTACAACAATTCAAATTCCGGAATTTAACAGATATTTAAAACCACTCCAAAGTTAGTTTTAAACAGTGTACATCCCTGTCAGGAACAGCTGCCATATCAGCATAAATACAGATAAATGCGTTTAATCTAAATCAATCTCCGTTAATAAAGTGCATGTGACCTTCTGAACCAAACTTAAGGCATTTCCTGTGCAAACAGCCTTACCCTAAGAAGAGCTCTGTGTCGTTCATCCACTGGTTGATGAACTGCGCTGTGATTGGCTCTGGGCTGTGTGGGAAGCGGATGTTCTCCAGTGTGTGTATCAGTAGGGTGGGGTTGTAGTACAGAGCTGCGATTACCACCTGTAGACACATGGTGCGGAGCTCGCTGGACTTCACACCTCGTGTTAACCGCTCCAACACGGCCTCCACAAACAAAGGGATACACTAACAAACACACAAAGGCACCAGATTTGATGTTACATTAATGTGCACATTTGATATTGCTCATTAAACCAGCAATACACACCATTAATCAATTAGCTGTCACTTTTAAAGCATACTGATCACGGCTATTATAGTTTCTTTAAACTAAAACCATTTAAAACATATTTGGTTATTGAAATAAAACAGAAAAAAAAACATATACATTTATAAAATAGTTAAAGCACTAAAATTATTAACTATAAATAAATAAATAAATAAAAAACTGAACAAGAACTGAAACATATATTAAAATTAAATAAAAATAATAGAATTTATTATTACCTTTAAAAACAACTAGCACAAACTAATCAAAGCACTACTAAAAATTAGAAAAATAAAACAAATTTATATGAAAAACTTAATCTAATCTAAACTAAAAATTAAAAATATTGCCTTGGAAACAAACTGAAATAAATTTAATTTACAATGACTAACTATGAATAAATAAATAAATGAATAAATGAATCAATAAGTAATCTAAACTGAACTGACCTAAAACTAAAAAAAAAAATGAAATAAGAAAGAGTATTTTTGATTTACTTTTTTAAAATGACACAAAAATTCATAAAACAATTTAAAAATAACTAAATTACAAACAAACAAACAAATAAATAAATAAATAAATATATATATATATATAGAGAGAGAGAGAGAGAGAGAGAGAGAGAGAGAAAGGGACACAAAAACTAATAAAAAAAAATAGTAACAATAAAAAAGAATGTAACAAAACCACAAACAATTGAACTAAAATTGAACATTTTAATTTCAAATATTAATAAAAACTAAAATGGTATATAAAAAATTAAAATAACACCGGTCCTGACACACAAAATGAACATGACAAAAAACACCTAAATTTGCATATACACATCAACCTCCACACACAGCTAACCTGGTCAATGCCACGTCCACGGCACTGTAATATAATGACCTCTAGAAGTTTGGCTGCATGGCATTCTGGGTCTTCCCCAGCATCACTAGTTAGGACCTGGGGGATGAGAGGTCAAAAGTTAAAATGTCGAATGCATATGGAAGAATGACATAAAATACACTTTAAATGGAATAATTTAATAGAGGAAATGCATAATAAGACCTTTTTGCACATGGTGTAAATGACCTCCAGGTATTTGGGGTCTGACAGCAGCATATTTGTGTCCACAGTAACATAATTGTGCAAGAGGGGCATCATATCTGCATCAACAAGGTAGTAAATCACATCATTAACCAAGTACTCAATATTGCCACAATCATTTTCAAATGACTCACGTAAATACGCACATCCATCAACTTAATGACTCTTTCAACCTAGTTCAATCATGACATGATTTATAGTTTAAGGTGGAGCGGAGAGATCAAGGCTTGGCTCTCGGCTGTGTTTTACACCACAGGTGAAGTATCTGAGCTACATGGGTGTCTGAGACCTGTGAAGTAGTCAAAGCAGTCATGCTGGAAGACGTCGTACAGGACCCCCAACAGCTGCCACATCTGAGGGGAGATGGAATAACAGGTGAGTCCAAACGCCAGCGACAAGATCTCCTCATAAAACTCTGAAAAAGACAGAGAGAATGTGATCGATCGCCTATGAAACAGAGACATGATGTTTTGAGGACAGTCAAAAGGATATATATTTTGCATAATTAAAAAGTATTGATATTGAAATTGTAATTCCAAGCTCCACCAAGTGGTCAAATGGTGCATCTTTTAAGGGGGATTTCCAACTGACAGCGATTAAATTGCTGGAGTTTTGACAAGCAACTACAGAAGGTAACCTTATCTCTTTTGTTTTCACTCCCATTGGTAGTTGGGGCATCATATCACTGTATGTATCACTGTGAATGCGTCTTAAGAATCTTAATGGGGATGTCTTTCAAATTATTTAACGTAATTTATGAGATGTCACTGAAACATTTCATATTAACATTATTTTTTATAATCTATAAAAAATAGATATCTTGAAATAGAAAATAGTGTCTCACACACACACCTGCCATACCTATGATGGGTTTCTGGAGGACAAGACCGATCACCTGCAGGCATATTCCCTCCAGCTGTTGACTGATCTAAGATTGATAGAAATAGAGAAAGAGGGGAAACATATCAACCTCACTTCTGTTTTCAGAAACATCACAACATGTTCAAACAAATGTTGACGCAATTTAAAGAGATTTGTATGCAAGAGTGTATAATAATTTTTGCATAATTCTGAAATATGTGCAACAATTTTATTTGTATTTTTCCACCAAAAATGAATCCAATGCAGAACTGACTTTTTTTTGGAATACTTAACAAAGGTACTCGGCCTCAAAAACAAAAACAAAATTAAAATAATAAAACAATTAAATAAAATATTTTTGCAAGCTGATATACCAGTAATGAACGTTATAATTTAAAAGTTTGGGGTCTATAAGATTTTTTAATTATTTTTGAAAGAAGTCTCTTATGCTCATGAAGGCTGCATTTATTTGACCAAAAATACAGTAAAAACGGTAATATTATTACAATTTAAAATAACTGTTTTCTAGTTGAATACATTTAAAAATGTAATTTATTTCTGTAATGGCAAAACTGAATTTTCAGCAGTCATTACTGCAGTCTTCAGTCTCACATGATCTTCAGAAATCATTCTAATAACAGCATTGAAACGGTAGCATTTTAAATGTTAGAACTGTCTTTGCTGTCACTTTTGACTAATTATATATATATATATCGATCAGTCCATGCTGAATAAAAGTATTCATTTATTTCCCAAATATATCGGAAAAAAACAGTAGTGTTTTCTTCTAAATGCTAAAAATCCAAACCTCTTTTCGGTCCCCCATGACTGTGAGGATAGTGTCTATGGTGCTGAGGATACCGAGAGCCATCACAGTCTTATCTTCACTTTCCTCGTATTCTTCACTCTGGAGAATCTTGCTGAAGATCTCCGCCTGTGCACAACAACCTCTTTTAGCATGAAACCGTACACTTACTTAACGATAAACTGAGAAGACGAGTGCAGTACCAGGTTCTGTGTCATATCCACCGCAATGACGGCCACTTCCTCGCTGTATTCACAGATCATCTTCTGAATGACACTGGTGAGGTCATCGTTCTCGGTTTCTTTGATGATATGCAGCAGCTCCTGCATCACAGGCTTGATGAAGGGTCGGATGTAGACCTTAGCTGCACTCATACAACACACAAAAAGCAGAAAGAGGGAAGAATTATGCAAGTACTGGACAGGCAGACAGCAGACTTTGATTTAAATAGGTTAATCCAATTGTTTCTTAAACCAATTACAGAGAGTAAACTAATTTAGTCAAATTAATTTGCTGCATATTAAGTGCATTAGTGTTCTGCATTTTGTTCTCAAATGAAAGCAGACATTTATTTTCATTATGTTTGTGTCTTGATAAAGCCTACATACTTTTATTTTATTTAAGCTTCTTACTCTGTCTGTTAATCTATCAGTAACACTGTTCATCTGTCCAGAAACCACCCTAAAAACTGCATATAAATGCCCTAGCAATCCAGTAAAAACAGCTTTGCAACTACCTTGTAAGGCTCAAGCAGAAGCTACAGTAGCAACATAAAAGCAACTAGCCAGAACGTGCCAGCAACAACTGAGAATGAACCTATGGAACTGCCTAGCAACACCCTACCTACCAACTATTTATTGTCTATGATAATATCGTAATTGTTGTTTTAACGATGTGCGAGCTGATTATTAGAGTCTAAAAGCATTCATTGTGTGATGAAACCAATTACAATATAATTGGAATGCCCTTATAATTCAAGTTATTAAGCCAAAAATATCCCTGTATAGGCTTTTGTTTTTTGTAGTTATAAGATATGATATAGTTGAGTAATATCACACAATCAAGAGTGCCGTTTTGCTGAATCAGCAAGTGTGAATGATCACAAATGCTGTACTGATTTTATACAACAGTTCAACAAACAAGTTAAAGGGGATAGGGATAGTAATTTCTGACCTGCATGTCATTCCAAACCCATAAGACCTTCGTTCTTCTTCGGAACACAAATTAAGATATTTTTGATGAAATCTGAGAGCTTTCTGACCCTCCATAGACAGCAAGGGTCCTACCATTAATCTGAAGTCAATGAATCACTTATTAAGACAGGCACTTGCTGCTACCTATTGGCGATTTTAGTGTCATGTTTATTTATCCATGGCAGGCTTCTTTATTAAAGAAGTTCAGCTGTTCGTGAATAGATAAGATCCCTAAAGTTGCAAAGACTAAAGTCTCAAACCCAAAGAGATACTCTTTTAGACTGTTCCACGCCCTCTTAAAACACCTCGTTCAAACACGCCCCCACATATCTACATCACTGTGTGGGAAGATTTGCATAACGCCGCCCAAATGTTCACGCAAAGAAAGAAGGCGTAACTTTATTGTTGCTAACACCGCCGCCGCCATGTTGTGAAGAAGCTGTGTGTTTAGTTGTGAAAGCGAAACTACTTTGTTTGGCCTTCCAAAAGAGGACACGACTAGAAATCAGTGGTTAAGTTGTATTTACAACACTGTTCCAGAACACTTCAACCCAAATATTCAGATGTGTGCAGCACATTTTATGGAGGACTGTTTCCTGATCCTGGTAGAGTAGACTACAATGCCGGCTGTTCTGACTCACAGACTGTAAGTAAGTTTTCATATTTAAAGGATTTGCCACTGATGATTCAAACGCGAGTTTTGAGCAGTGTAGAGTAGCGCTTGTTGTTGGTAATTTCTCCGATCACAAATGCAGACATGGTTTTATGTTTATTCGGACAGTAAAAAGACAGTATAAGTCATTATAATCCATAATTATGTCCCCACTGGATGCAACAAATGGCTCGTTTATAATGGGTTTTCATGTTTTTGTCTCGTCGCTCCGGGACATGGTATCCCAATATGGTAAGGGGCGTAACAATTCCGTCACACGCTTGAGGTATCCGGCCAATCACAACGCACTGGACAGCTGGCCAATCAGAGCACACCTGGCTTTTCAGACCGATGAGCTTTGTAAAAATCGACGCGTTTCAGAAAGGCGGGGCATAGAGGAGAAACAATAATGTACAGTATGTGGAAAATAATGTGTTTTTTGAACCTTAAACCGCATAAACACATTTCATTACACCAAATACACAAAATAATGTTCTTTTTAGCAACATCATATGACCCATTTAAAAAAAATCCCAAATAGTACTGAAATATAATTTTTTTCAATATCGCACACCCCAAGCAAAGTTTTAGCAACACCATAACAACCAGCCCACAGACCCTCGCAAAGGCCTAGCAACTACTTAACAGCCACTTAAAACACCATAGCAAGAACCTAGCAAACTACATCCCTAAAAATATCACATTACACTAAAATCTGCTCAAGTAGTCAACTAAAAATGTGTATAACAAATTTAAACTTCCAATCAAGGTCTCATCAAACCAACATTCAAAATCACAGTCGCAGTACTTTACCAGTTTCAAAGTGTCTCACTTTAAGTGTGTGTGAGATCAAACCTTGCTCCTGGTTCCTGACCAGCGTCTGCAATGCAATGGCTGCCTCCACTTTGACAGGCATCTCCTTGTCATCCACCAGGTTCTGTTTGACCAGCTCCATAGCGTTCCTCAGGACCAGCTCATTATGGAACCTCAAAGGACTGAACGAGTGCAGCACCCAGCACGACTGCACACACACACACACACACACACACCACAGAAAGATCAGAATCACGCCTCCATGGAAACCAGTGTTGCTTTGAAGAACTCTTGACAGATGCAGTTTTGATAGCCAAAGTTCTGTGTAAAATATGCTTTCAAATTCAACTAGTCGTGGGTTGTTTGAGCAACTAGTTGGTCATGCCCACCAGCACAGACCATTAATAGGATGAATGATAGATAGCCAACAAATAACCACACTAATTAACAACTTCAAATCACACAACTGTTATAGTCCTCACAAAAAAGAGACTAAAAGTATGCATAATATCAGCATTTTTTCACAGAAGGCAATTGATGGCTGAAACGGCGGTGCTTTAGAGGACTGAATTTGTAGACAACTTCTCTGAAATGCTTTTATTGTGCTGACAGTTAGTCTAATAATTAGTAATCAAGCCAAAACCCTCTCTGAGAAGATTTAGGATCTTTAAATTTTAATTAAGAAGACTTTAAATGTAAAGAAAAACTCAATAACTGACTAGTCTGTTGTTAGGATGATTAGTTGACCATCCTGACCAAATCCTATCCTAAAACTATAAAAAAAAATAAAAAAAAACATTTTTATTAATTGAAATAAAATACATGAATAAAATAAAATAAAGTAAAATTAAATAAATTAAACAAAAATGTGAAATGTTAACTGAAATAAGTTTAAGTACTAAAACTATTAAATAAAACTAAAACAAAAACCCATTTAGAAAAATAAATAAATAAATAAAAATGTCAAAAGCACATACCAAATAAAAAAAAACATAAAATAATAAATATATTTAAAAATACAAAATTAAAATAGTAATAAAACTATTAATAGTATATAAATAATATATATAAAAAAAACACTAATCCCTACAAAATAGTTATACAGTAACTTAATACAGTAAGCCATATGAGAATAAAGGCTTTTTATTTTTCACCATATTTTCAAGTGCTTTGGCGTTATGAGTTTTTTGATGAGTACAGTGACATTTAATAATGTCATCTGGCAGTTAATAACAGTTGGCAGTAAACACTCACTCACCCGGGCCCTTAAGTAGCCAAGATTAGAGTTGAGCAGTGGAAACACATAGTTTTGTAACATGAGCTCCATCTGGTCCCTGTACACCCGCTTCTGCAGAAAGACAAGGACAAGCAGGAACACTAATGCAGAAAGCTGGTAATTAAATTGGGAACACAGAAGATCTTGCTAATTAAATCGAACCTTTAGCAAGTGTTGAGCCAAGGCACCGATCACATGCAGCGCCCCGTCCTTCCTGCGGGGGTCAGCGTGGGGATCCATGAGGATCTGATGGCAAAACTCCATCATCTGAGGCAAAACCTGAGAAGGACATAAAAAATAATGAGAGCACAAACCCACAGGCGATGACAGAACCCATTTACCCCCTAAAATGTGCAATTGAATCATATGTGAATGCGTGACCTGCAGAAAACAGCACCCCAAAACATAATTCTGAATCCTTCCCTTGAAAGCTTCTTCCCTCCAGTATCTCTAGCAAGTAATTCTGATCTGAAGGCATTTCTTGGAAAGTCTGGAGTGTTTCATTGGAATGCAAATGTAAACAAGAGCGGTCTGAGGGTGGACTCACCTCCTTCCTCTTCCTGGCTGCTGTACACAATAGAGTCTGAGCGGCCGTGGTGGGAGACACATGATCATCATACATATCTACAGCAGAACACACACACACACACACACAGGGAACCACACAGATCAGCCAATCAGATCATTACGCAATCAAAAACAACAGCTTCTATTCCTGAATTCACTGACAGAGGAAATTAAACTGCTTGCAAGCAAAAATGGATAAAGCACAATTTTTTTTATAAAATAACCAGTCTCAATATTTTTCAGCCTTGACTGAAATACATCAGAAAAAACATAATCAACCAAACAGCCATTGTAGTCATGCTTAATGCATAAATTAAAACAGTTAAAGTCTAGTAATATAAAAAAATAAAAAAATAAGTTATAAAATAAATAAAATAAATTTTAATTTAAAATAAATTAAAATATAGTAAATAAATAATAATGTACTCATCTAAAATAACTACATGTAACATGTTTGTACATCATTTTAATACATTAAAAACTTTTCCTAGTGATGATGAGAACAAATTGTTGAACTGATAATTTCACTGATTCACAAAAATGAATCTTGCTGAATCAAACACTATTTTGGCTCCCTAAGCATTAAAACATCTGTGCATTTATGCTCAAATATTCCAGAGTTGCGAGACAAGGAAAAACTGTGAAATTAGTGCAATGATGCTGTCTTCAATAAACTTAATGGCCACAAAAGCACATTAAGCAAGCATTAATCAAAGTGATAAGGACAAAACAATAATAAAGCACACTGACTAAATTTCATGCGGATGTACTCATACGGATCTTCCTGCCATAGTCTTTCATCTTCATCTTTATAGCACATCAGAGGAAACACCACCTCCTGAGTTATAGTCTGCAGAGACAGAGATATTACGCTGTACGGAAGTCATCATTTCTATGAAGTCATGTGATGCTGTTTCTCAGCTGGTTCCCACCTGCATGTGCGGTTTCATCTGTCTCCATGTGAGCGAGTGCGAGACGCCCTGAGTCATGTAGCTCAGCGCCTGCTGGAGGACACGAGGACTCACGTACTGCCTCTGTCTGTGCTGCTCGATCACTTTCAACAAGACCTGCAGGGAAAACAGCCTTTCACTCAGCGATCTTACAGGTAACATGAAAATACACTCACTGTACCATGGGACCACAACAAATTGTTTTTTCAATTTACAATTTCTGCTCATACCTGCTGGATTCCTACAGCATATGTCTTCAAGAAAAAGTCAGCAAACTCGACATATTCCTTTGTCACATTTCCTGGACTGCCATATCTGACAACAGAAAATCAGTACAATTCAATTAATATAATGTAACATAACATAATGTAACGTACATAATAATTACTGAGATTATACAAAATCTACCACTAAATACACAACATGTATTACACAAAAATATAATTCTAAGTAATTGAATATAAAATATATAATTAATGTACAAATTATAATATAAATTCATATATAATCCAAGTTATTGTGATCCAAATATCATAGTATATAACACTAATATACAAAATATAATACACAGAAAAATACTACTACTAATAATAATAGCATATAAATAATAATAGTATTATTTGAATATTAAATGAATAGTACATGCAATAATACTATTCAGTTACTGTGACACAAAAAATACAATAAAGATACAAAATATTTAAAAATGTAACACGTATTATACTAAAAATATTTTAATATTCATGTAAATAATCATCTAAAATATACAATAATTATATAAGAAATAATAATATAATATAATCCAAGTCATTGTGATTATACAAAATATATGACTAATACACAGAATATTATATTTTGCCAAACAATTAATACAATTAATGTACAAAATGTAATAATATTCCAAGTTATTGTGATCATACAAAATATACCACTAATATACAAAATAATACACAGAAATATACTACTAATAATAATAATAGTAACTGCAATATTCAAATAATAATAGTATTATTTGAATATTCAATTAATGATATAATAATAATAATAATAAAGTTATTGTGATAATTTACAATAAACATACAAAATAAAAATGGTTTACACAAACAAATTATTTTGATTTAAAAATTAATGCAAATAATCATCCAAACATTATCAATTCATATATAAGAACTATAATATAATATAATTGACCATTATTGAAATACAAAAATTATATTAATTACTGGGTGCTGCTCTGTTTTTAAGTCTGCTATTGTGAAAAGTGCATTTCCTATTAGGGGACAATAAAGGTCTTTCTATTATAAATGCCCACAAATGAGGCTTGTGGTCTGGCTTGTTTAATCACCTCTCAAACGTTCTTGTGATGATATGCAGAGCCCATTTCTTGCATTTCCACCAGATCAGTTCCGGTCGATCGTCCTCATCAGCTTCCAGAGTTTCCTGAAAATCAGTCAGCATACAGTCATGGAATCATATTTACCAATAAGATCTTAACTGTGAAAAGAGCATGCAAACTTACTGCAGGGACGTCCCGATCAACAGCTGTCCGCAGGATCTCCATCCAGTAGGTCATGACTGTGTTACTGATCAGCTGTAGTGGAAGGGAATACTGCAGACACGAACACAAACAGGGACTTAGCACTAACATGTTGGGACTAACCTGGTAAACAAATGAAAGAAATGTTCAAACACACCTGTACAAGTGCATGGAAAATCTTTAGGATTTGCTTCTGGATCAGAACTGAGATGAAGGTGGCATCAGACAGGAGTTGAGTGATGAGTTGCTGGAGCCGAGGCAAGAAGATCTGCATTGCAGCCAACAGGGGGTCCCGCTCCTCAGCCTTCTTAAACCTGACCACCACAGAACCATAATGATCAACTTTCATACAAATTTCTATTTACTCTTTCAAAAGCCCTGATATAAAAAAAACTTCAGGCCAACCAAGTTGTAAATGAGTTTCTTCATCAGAACAGATTTGGAGAAATTTAGCATTACATCACTTGCTCACCAATGGATCCTCTGCAGTGAATGGGTGCCGTCAGAATGAGAGTCCAAACAGCTGATATAAACATCACAGCTGCAAAAAAGTTGCGTATTTATATAAAAAACAAAAATTAAGACGTTTAAACTTCAAACCATTGATTTCAGCTAAAATACGAGTCCTCTATCCATAATATTGCTTTGTACAGTGAAAAAGTAGTCTCATCTGAATCAGGAGAGAAATATGCACAGATCAAGCACTGTTTACAAGGAGTACAAAACAGTTTAAAACAAATATGTTGGTAAATTTTGAAGTGAGAGGGCAACAGGGGATGAAACTTTTCAACTGAGGAAGTGTTATTATGGATTATGAACTTGTATTTTAACTAAACGCAACAGTTGGAATTTAAAACGTTTCAATGATGGATTTGTTTCTTACAAACACACAGCTTTTCGCTTCACATTCATTGATGGACTGGAGTGATGTGGATTACTTGTGGATTATTGCTATGTTTTTATCAGCTGTTTGGACTCTCATTCTGACGGCACCCATTCACTGCAGAGGATTAATTTCCCCAAATCTGTTCCGATGAAGAAACAAACTCGTCTACACCTTTGATGGCCTGAGGATAATGACATTTTCAATTTTGGGTGAACTATTCGTTGAACCTTGATTGAAGGTTGACAATTATGACATTTGTAAATGGTGAGATATCACAGGTAAGGGACTTCAAGAGAGACAAAAATCTTGTGGTTCACTCACTCGTAGTTTTTGACGAGTTGATAAAGAGCGAGCAGACTCCCATACCAGCTCCCACTGTTCTGTGACTGCAGGTACAGGTTAATTTTGTCCACTACGCCCGTCCACCGTCCAGGAAAGTCGTGTTTTATTATGGCACGCAGACATACTGTCAGCTGAGCCCTGCCAACCAACAAAAAAAATTAATTTTCAAGTAATAACACCTCCAAAACTGACATACTGGCACAACTGACTCACCTTATGGACTCTGGACAGCCAATAATGGCCTCCACCATGTTTTCTCGGATCTGTCCGCGATCATTTTCATGGATGTTGAAAGGAAACACCACCTCTCCCAATGTTGGCTCTCGGTCCTGCCAGTACTGACTCACCATGTTCTTCAAGTAGATGGCAGCTAGAGCAAGAAAATAATGACTATTTCATCCAATCAGAATGCACAAATGGTAAGATCTCAATCCAGAATGATTCAGTTGAGTCATTCAGATTCACTCAGCTTGATTGATCAGTATTTTCTTATATTACAGAAAGCATCAAAACGCTATAGGATGAGAAAAGCTCTTACCTGCCTGTCGCACAGGAAACTCCACCTGGTCCGAAACAATGATCTGCAGCAGAGTTGGGGCGAAGTTGATGATCTTGTAAGACTGAAAAATAACAAAATTTTAAATTCATGATTTTTGTAAACATTATCAGTCTGCAATCCTGTCTGGATTCATGCGTCACTGTTCTTAGTTTTTTTTTCTTCAGGGCCAAGAACAAGTACAGCACCAAAATTTTACATCATCACACAAAATTGTTGGTGTTATGCTACCTGTAGCCAATAACTACATTTAGAACTATGAAATAGCTTATAGTAAGAAAATTCCAATAAATTCTGTCTTTAACAAATATAACAAACAACCAAAAGGATGTCAAAACTGAAGTGAAATAATGAAACTATTTGAACTGAATCATTTAAAAAACACACACAGATTTTGTATGCAGGCACCTCAGCTCTTCTAAACACACATACGAGTTCATCTGGAAGAGAAATGACTTTATATGGAGCGCGTGGAGTGTGGATTGCACTGAATTGCATCAGTGGTCCGTAGCAATGCTGATTTACATGCAGCAGAATCAGGACACAATGAAAAATGTCATATCACAGTATAACACCAATAAACTCTGTTGTAGTGCACATTCCACATTATTCATAGGGGATTTATGGGATTTTTTCCCTCTCTGGCATCAAACCTAAACCAGATCCGATCTTAAAGCACAGGACACAAATATTATTAGAACTTAGTCGGTTGTCAGAAGAGGACCGCATCTGCCTCTATTGTTGCACACTAATGCATTGCAACTACTTTGCAACCTTATAACTATTACGTACGAAATCAACCATCTAAATAGTAAACAAATATAAAATAGTGACACAGACAGACGGATTAAACATTACCCAGCCTTATGCATTAAACCAGCCCTTAATTTAGCATATTCACTGAAGGCATCTCTGCTCTCGTGGTGCTTCTGTTTCCTAAAGAAACAACAAACTTCTCTTGATGGATCACTGACCTGGTTGAGCTCATTCTCAGCCGCTAGCCTGAGATTTGGATCTATGGTGCCCTTCAGAGCCTGTATGATTCGATTGGGATCCATTAGGTCCGATACGATGGATTAATTTGAATAAACTTTGGACTATCGGACAGATGTGCGGACGACCAGATAGCTCGGATCTTACAGGCAGCCCTGCCCCAGTCTGCCGTCAAGCGACTGTCATCGTCGCAAAGAACAAAGCCGAAGCGAGACGTTTACGGCAGAAGCTGGCATGACAACCATAGACATAATAAATAATATTTATTATGTCTATGATTACAACTGCTGCCCACGCGAAAAATTAAAGGGACCTCTTTTAAATATGACGGTGATATAAACGTTTGAACTGCATATAAATGGTGGCACAAAATTTGACTCTTAAAATCGAAGAGTAGGCCTAAATGCACTATTCAAAATGTATATACATTCCTTATGCATTCTCAATAGTTTTGAATTATTGACTAAAACAATTGTTTGACAGATTTTTTATTATGCTACTGTTTAAAGAGTATTCGAAATATATTAGGGTTTACTGAATAGACATATAGATATCAAATATATTTTATATTTAAGGCGAGACATTGCAGGTGAATAGGGTAAAAAATGAACTAATATTTATCGCCTTACTTAGTTGATTGATTACATTGATAATTGCAAACATTTTTTGTATTACAAGTTTTCTAAAATGTTAGGGTTAAATATGCAAATGAGGCATTATTTAATTAAATATGCGCTAATTTGCGTACATTTCTAGTACAAAAATCTGAACACTGGATAAAGTTCGTTTCAAAATTCTTGTTTAATTTTTGTTGACATATTAGAGTCCAATATTTTTACTCTCATTTTGTCACTCCATAATTCAGAAAACACTTAGAACAGACTGAAAACAATATATTTTCGTAATTTGGGGCGGGGGATAAAATGTTGTATATAATCAAGCAAATTATATATGAACAAATCTCTCTGTAAAAACCTTCAGGCAGGAATAAAAATGTAAAGTGAAGTTTACATACACTTTACGTAAAAACCAAACAGCCCAAAACCTCAAACTTGACAGGTGCATGAAAAAAAAAACTGTGTTTTTGCCTGCAGTGTAAATGACCTTGCCTTAAATAAAATGCCAAATTGAAAGTTTGATCCATTTGCACATTCTTGCATAGGATGCGCGTTTCGTATATATATATGTATTTGTCTCCTTTGGCGTGCCGTAGTGTTGTCATTGAAAAGTGTCATGGTGGCGTTTAGCACTAAGAATGCGCATTTTACCAACAGAAACCCGTTTGAATCTCTTAATTTCGATGGTGTGATTCATTTTGGTCTTTTCCAGCGACCGCAACTATCGGGCACAACATAACGCGCATCAAACAGTTTTAGCGATCGTTTAATAACGCTGTAGCGTGAATGTACAGCAGCTGTAAGTGTGTCTGCGCTGATTCTCTGTCATCATGAGTGACATACAGCGCGATGATGAGCTCCGGCCGGTTCCCAAAGAGCGAGCCGTGCTCGAGAGTTTCTTCACTCAGCTCGGGATGTTCTGGTTCGACCGGGCGAAGGATTATGTGGAGAAGGAGAAGGACGCCAGTAAGAGCGCGGGGGCCACATGGGCGTCTCTGCTGGCCGCTCTCGCTCACCTGGCCGCCGCAGAGAAAGCCTACCACAACATGACTTTCCTCGGGCAGAAACTAGGTATGAAAGCAGCGTTTCCAATACTGCATTCTGTCAAAAAAGTACTGTGGTGCTACCATCTGGAAGCCCATTTCCGCCACACAAAGGGGATTTAGTAAATCAAAATTATGACATAAAAGTCAAAATAATAAGTATGGATTACAGACATCGATATTTTGATAATAAAAAAGTCTAAATTATAAGATAAACTCATAATTATGAAATATAAATGGAAATGATAATAAAGTTAGAGATGTCACAATTCCAGATTAATTCGAAATGTGAGGTGTCAGATCATAATTATGAGATAAAAATGATGATTATCACAAGTAAAAAATTGAGATACCAAGTCATAAATATGATATAATCAAACCTGAAATAAAAAGTCGAAATTATGAGAGAAAAGGGATCATAATTTAAAAATTGACAGTCAAATTTAGGACTCATAATTACAAGAAAGCTATACGTTTGACAAAACATTTATCATGTTATAATGGACACTTTTTCATAACGCAATGTAATTATATCATAATTATGACTTTTCGCCTCAAATTTGACATTTAATGTTAATACAATTATTTGTCTTAATTATAACTTTGACTTATGACTTATCATTTTTCCAGTTATCTGAATGCTCCCTTTGTCATGATTGTGACTTTGTATCTCATTTTTCTTTGTATCTTTGTATTTTTTTAGTATCTCATAAATGTGATTTTTTTTTTATGTAAAACCTGATTTACCAGAGTATTATTTTTTTCTTACCTTTTTTCCGCAGGTATTAAATGGTAACACTTTGTAATTATGCTAGTAATTCAGCAACATATCATGGTAAGATGATGTTTTTGGACTTGTCCCAGGGTAATACTATGCTTTTTTGATGTGCCATAATAATACCATGGCTTTTTAGAAAGAAAAAAAATTTGATTACCGTAGTATATGTACCATGGTAATGTCGTGTCAAATATGCCAAAAAACGTGGTATTGCCCTGGTCCAAGTAAAAAAAAAAAAGCACTGGATGGTGCTGTGCATTGCCATTTTGCATATTGCATTTTAAATTGAATTTCGCTACCTATATGCTTCCATATACATGTACCAACCAAGCTAATCTAATGTTTTTTTTTAGTTTTTTTGAACAGTGTATGACAGGATAATATAATTGAATTTAAATACAGCAGATGGCGCCATGTGGTCAAACATAATGCTTCTCCATCTGGGTGTTCTGTTACTGAATTCATTTTCAGGCTGAAACACTAGAGGTGCCTCCTGCATTGTATTGTTTTAATGCCATCACATTAATGTATGTGTGTCATGCAGGTGGTCAGTCATTTTTCAGCCGCAAGGATTCCATCAGAACCATCTATACGTCCCTGAACAACGAACTGAGGAAGGTGGTCTCCATGGGCCGCCACACATCCGGAGGCTCCACTCCCAACCTGGAGGATCTCCTGCCCCATTTGTCCGAGCAGCTGTGTCACTTCACGCAGGCCAGGATGGAGATCGCAGACTTCTACGAGAAGATGCATTCTCTGGGCAGCCAGAAGACTGTGAACTCTGAGGAGCTCGTGAGCACGCTGGAGAGCATTCTGCAGAAGTACAGTTCCAGGTGAGAAACACAGGCGGCATGTGCAAATGCTTCATTGACTTGTTTTTGAATCATTACAATGAGCTACAATTATTAAATACAATGGCCGTTTTGTATATTACTGAAATGGCCTAAGAATGGTTTTAGATTATGAGGATAATTCTGTGAGTATGTTGCCAGGGTCTCAGTGTTGTTGTGTGTTATCCATGACAGCACCCAATAGAAGTGGAATAGAAAAAGTATGAAAGCCCACATCCACCTCAAAGTAAGCAAAAATAAAAGTAATTTAAAATGAGAATTCTTTTAAAATCTTTACTCAGAAATGGACTTAAACAGAAAATGGATTAAATTAATGAATGAGGTGCATTCAAATTATTTTGTGTTTTTTTTCCTGTATGTCTTTTTAAATAATTTTTTAAAGGATACAGCTTCATTATTAATTAAAATAATAATTATTAAATAAAATAAAAAATATATACCATGAATTATTAAATATATATTTTTAATTAGATTTTTTTTACCCTTTAATCACAAATTAACTTTCATAGAAAATGACCAATAATTTGCTTATAAACAAATGGATTTGTAGAAGGAAAATGTGCAACTTTTTTTTTTACATTATAGTAATATATACTGACATAAACACAGTGATAGATACAAGCGCATGTGCAATAACTGATTACAGCTCATTGAACAAGTTTGAAAAATATTGTTTAAGCCCTTTCTAATAATCTGTTAAATCTGTCAGATCTGTTAAAGCTCATTTGGATTTATGAAATGGTCTTTAAAATACAGTATCTTGAAAAAGAGATGTAAGTGGGAAAACTATTTAAATAGGCCGTTAAATTACAAGCTTGTTCTAGCAGAAATCGTGTTATAGTGTGAGGGCAAGTGATGTATGATAAAGCAGTATGTGAGCCCAGCACCTGGTTAATGACATCTGAAGCCGAGCGCTCCCACTGACTGCTCAAGGTGAACTCTGCACTTCACTAAAGGAAGAGAGAGAGAAGGAAGGAAGGATGCCAAACGTTGAGTCATCTCACAAATGTTATCTGATCAATTAATCAGTCAGCCAAGTGCTCAGCAGAGATTTGGTCTTTGCCAGCAGTGTGACTCTGCAGAGGTGGACCTTGAGAAATCAGCTGTGAACTCGATCAAATGTCTGCTGGCCTATAAAGAAAATGCTTTGAATGTGAATTTTTGTGTTGCAGAAATCATTATTTCCAAACAGGTTTCCTCAAACACTCCCCATCTTCCACTGGCTGGTTAAACCGATAGCCCCGCGCCCCTAAACTCTCACTATTGGTTGCTGTGTGAAGATGTTCTCATAGTGCCAGGGTTATCTCTGAATTAAACTGCCATGGAAAGTACTCTTCTGTCAGCCTTTTTTATGAAGCTGACTTTTCTTTCTCTCTCTGTCATGTCCTCGTGCTCTCTTTCCGGCTGCCTGCTAAGACGTGTAATTAATGATCAGTCAGGGGTGAAGAATTTTCACGCTGCTGCTGAATGCAGGAGATGTAATGAGCTCTGCCACCCTGCAGTATTCATCACTTTCTCCGGCACTAATGAGCAAAGAGAACGGCGCTCGCTCAAACACAAACGGGACACACAGATTGCAGGTTTACAGAGATGTTGACAATCGTCCACCACCTTACATCGTCTCATATTGAGTTCCACGATATTGAAAAAACTTATTACGATATTTAGTTTTTCTGCAATATATATTGTGATGTAAAATTATGAAAAAAATACAGAAATTTCCTCAAGGTGATCTGCATTTAAAAGGATTTTACCAATCTGGAAAAAATTACTTTTTTTACACTTTTTTTTTTTTGTTTGTTTTTTTTTTTTTTTTGAGTGTGCACCATCCTTTTAGAGTTGAACAATTTTGAAAAAAATACACTTGGGTTACTTTTTACAAGAACCAACTTAAAACTCTTTCCACAACCATAAAGTGAACAGAACAAAAAAAACAACAAAAAAACTTTTCATAAGCCTCATTCCCATAGTTTTTGACCCAGTTAATATGACTATAAAATAATGATTTATAATGTGATTATTATTGCATTAAAATATGAAATATTACAATAAAATACTACTATAAAATAATGATGTATTTGATAGTTTTACCAAAGAAAACCATCTCAGAGCTGAGGCATGAAATCATGGGCTCAGAGCTTGATTTGTTTTACACTGTAAAAAAAAATTGGTGTAGAATTTACTTTTCATTCAGAAATTGTAGCAGATTTGATAAATAATTAAAGAAATGACAAGTCACATTGAATTCATCCTGAAACTGAAATACCAATACACTATTTTCTTGTAAAACATTCTCGAATAATTTGTTTTATCTACAACTTAAAATGATAATAATCATATTAAAAAGAATTAAATAATTCAGTACAGTGTGTAGATGAAAAAATAAATGTATTTTCGAAAAATCATTTGAATAATTGAAGAAATAAAAATAATTTTGTACAGCGTGTAAATGAACACAGTTTCACTTCGAAATCTGCAGCCCATTACATAATTAACCTTTGTGATTTGACTATTGCATTAAACCATTTTAATATATTGTGGCATTTCGTTTCTTTTAGATTCCACCATCCGATCCTGAGCCGTCTCGAGAGCAGCTTCCAGGTGGAGGTGGACGTGTTGACGCAGCTGCTGCGATGCCAGGCGCAGATCTCCGAGTGGCATTTCCTGCCGTCTCTACTCAACCTGCACGGCGCCCATTCCAAACTTCAGGCCTGGGGTCAGGTGTTCGACCGGCAACGAGAAACCAGGAAACACCTCTTCGGAGGCCAATCCCAGAAGGCCGTGCAGCCGCCACACCTCTACCTGTGGCTCCAGCGCCTTCAAGCGACACTCCTAGCCAAGTTTAGCTTCTACTTCCACGAGGCTCTGAGCCGCCAGACGTCGCAGTCTGAAATGAAAACCCTGACGGCTCGGACCTCCCTAGATTACTTCGGCAAGATCTCAGCCTTCATTCGCAAGCACGACGCTTCGAGCGTCTCCTTGGTCTTCGACAACCGCGGCTCCGAGAGCTTCCAGGGTCACGGATACCACCATCCGCACTCCTACCGTGAAGCTCCCAAAGGCGTGGACCAGTTTCCGGCCGTCGTGTCGCTTCCCGGCGGAGAAAGGCCGGTCACGCATTGGCCCAATGTCATCATGATCATGAGCGACCGCTCAACGGAACTCAACGCTCTGGATAAGGTGGTCCACTTTTATGACGATAAAGTCCAGAGCACCTACTTCCTCACACGGCCTGAACCGCACTTCACCGTAGTGGTGATCTTCGACGGGAGGAAGTCAGAGAGGGACTCAAACATCGTGGCATTCCTGCAGGAGCTGACGGGATCGCTGAGGAACACCAAACCCTTCACCACACTCAAACCGGGCTCCAAGGGCTGAACTTCTTATTTATCAATATAGACTATTTTCACCATAAATGTAGTTTATTTTAAAAGGATGTTTACCTCGATATCAGTTGCTGTCGCTCTTTTATTCACTGCGCTGCTGAAACTCTTGTTGAATGTAATCCCTTTTATCCTTTTCCCTTAAAAGAGGTCCAAAAGCTTCATGATTCAAACAGTTTCAGACCAAAGACGAATATCACAGCTGTGGCTGTTTGTCTTGTTTTTTTTTAATGTGCTCACAAATGAGTTCTTTCAGCTCGTGGTCCAGCTCAGCAATTGGATTCGCTTTACCGAATGCGAAAGGGACCCACTGCAAAGAGTTCGACTTCCCCTTTTATTGTTAGTTTGCTGTGTAACACATTTTAATAGCCTTTGGTTTTAACGTTTTGACTTTTTTTGACCATTGTGTACATTTTCACTTGTGAAATAAAGTTTGGAATTGTGTATCATACTATAACTGTACTGAATTCTTTCTTTTAGGGAATAAAATTATAGTTATGAAAAAAAAATACTTTTTGAATTGCACATGCATTTCTTTGGATTGCAGTGACTAGCAAAATTGAATCTACTGAATTACGGCTTCAAATTCTTATTGATTCCAAGAGTCTTTTCAAATATTTCAATTGTCATTTAATGTGATATGTAGTACTGTTTGCATATTTGATCAAAATCCAGTAAAACAGTGATATTGTGAAACATTATTACGGTTTAAAATAGCTTATTTTTGTGATCAAAGCTGAATTTTCAGTCCTCAGTGTCACATGATCCTTCTGAAATCATTCCAATATGCTGATTTAGTGCTCAACAAACCAATCTCATATACATGTATATTTGTTTTAAACCGATACATTTTGTTTTGGATTATTTGATGAATAATAGCAAGTTCAAAAGAACATTTATTTGAAATAGAAATTTTTTGTAACATCATAAATGTCTTTACTGTCACTTTAAAGCATCCTTACTGAATAAAAATGTCTTTAAAAAAAACATTTCTTTTTAAAAAGTTGTACTGATCCCAAACTTTTAAATGATAGTGTAGATCAGAACAGAAAAGTATAGCGTTTTGTTTTCAAACATTCTGCACTTTTTAAAGTGCTTAGTCTAAAAAAAACCATTACCATATTGGTAATTCAGTGCAAAAAAAAAAAATTTGTTTACATTTTATTTCAGTGGTATAAACTGATTATTTTCTCGTTATGGTTCACTGCAACCCAATGAGATGCATAGGTCACAGCTCTACATGAGAGTTGACGTCTGTACTGAAAGACAGCAGAAAGGATATACCAGCTTGCATTTGAAAAATGGATGAAGATTAATATAAATCAAAACATTAAAGATTGATAGCTTTATACCCATAACTCAAGACCGAGAAAACCGGCTCGCAAAAACATCTGCAAATCCAAAACCACAGTGGGGTCCAAAAGTCTGAGACCACATTGAAAATCTGAACTCAAAATCTAATTCAAAATTAACAAATACATTCTGTGACGTAAAATGAATAAGAAATCTGGAAAACATGATTACCAGGTTTTACATCATGTCCATGCAGCTAAAGAAAAAGGAACAAACAAGATACAAATATATTATGATATTCACATTACATCGTCAATTCAACATGGAAAAAGTAGTATGTTACATTAGAATGCAAAATAAAACTAGTGGTCTTAGACTTTTGAACCCCACTGAATGTCTAATCTCTATCATTTTACCTCCACTTTAGAATCAGCCAGGTTGAACTGCATGATGGGAAATGATTCCTTGCTTAAAAGGCAGAAATAGTGTCCTCCACTCCTGGGTGAGCCATAAAAGCATCCTCCCTAAATGTTTAACGGCAAGACTGAAATAAGAGCATAGGTTCTTATTAGTGTACATGTGTACAAAACATGGATTCAGACAGACGGATTGTAACATTTAAAGGGACAGTACACCAAAAATCATTAACAAATCCACGTTTTGTGTTCTATAGAAGATTAGTTTGCTATATAATGAGGTAATAATGACAATTTTTTTAATTTTGGGTGTACTGTCTTTAAATTACATGTACAATGCTTTCTACTCACCGTTTAATTTTAGTATGAGCCATTCCATCACTAAACTGAAATATATCAATAAAAATATCAATTTTGAGACATATCAACTTTCCTTTATTTCAAAGACATTCAGTTTCGACACATTTTAAAATGCACTGGAACATGATTTAATGCTACATGCCAATACAGTCCTATACATGAAAGTGCGACATCACAATGGATTAAATGTACATATTTATTATTTGTTCAGGTTATTAAATATCTGGAAAGAGCTCTAGCGTTATTATTATTATTTAACTTGGGGAACGACTCTTCAGAGAGCGACGGGAGCACACACCCTTGGCAGACCAGGCTCCTGCATTCAACATGCATCCTGAAAGGCACTTTCATGTGAACACAGTGTGTGTGTGTGTGTGTTTGGGAGGGTGGGGCGATAATCTCAGATCGCTTGGAAAAGGACAAAAAAGTGGGTGTTGGATACGGCGACAAGCAGATGCGGTTGTATGAAAGAGCACCAGTAAGAAATGAAGGTAAAAAAAATAGAATGGGTAGAAAAACATAAGAGCAGCAGTCAAAAAAAAGTGGAAAAACAATCATCGCTAGTGTATAAAAAAGTGAACCAAGGCCGTTCGATCGTAAAACTACTCACTTCACCTTCATGCATATTTACACACAGGACTAAACACCCTCTCACACACACACACATTCACTCTCACACACACACACACACACACACACACACACACACACACAAACTTGCCTACAAGTGCAGTGCACTCTTTCTAACTCTCTTTCTTTCATTCACACACACACACACACACACACACACACACACACTCAAACACTTAAGTTGTCATGTACAAGCATGAATTATCCATCATCTAGTACTCTGAACTACTCTGAGCGCATTTTATCATGCAAAAACCCCCACACAGACACACACACACACACACACACACACACACACACACACACACTCAAACACTTAAGTTGTCATGTACAAGCATGAATTATCCATCATCTAGTACTCTGAACTACTCTGAGTGCATTTTATCATGCAAAAACCCCCACACAGACACACACAGGAGAGCCATGTATGGTTAGTGTGCTCCAAAGAGTCTGCCGTTGACGATATCGTACAAACACACGTACACTGGAAGCACAGGGGATGTTGAAAATGGAGGATCGAACACCGTTATCGTCCGTCAGTGGAGCAGCAGTGGAAATTGTACTTGACCCGAGGGAGGGCGTGGCCTATTTGCACAAACTTTCGTAATTTTCTTCGCAATCCTCCCCGGAATGTCTTTTTTGCACCTTCAGTGCAATGTTTTGCTAAAGCTTCGTTCGTGCATTTGCCCTCGGAATGTTACGGTTGTGTCCCTCCCACATCGTCCAATCAGGCTTCAGAGTTTGGTTTCCAAGGTAAAGGGGGAGGTTTATCTGGTGATCAAGGCTTAGCGTGGTATTTTTCGAGTGAAAACAGGAAAAAAAGTGGAACATTCATGGAATACATTCGGTGTTCTTTAGTCACCTTGCGGGAAAGGCTAAGTGAACGAAAAAACAAAAAAAAAACTAAATTACATTCCCCATCAAATTCCAACAAGTGAAATAACTATTTCCCAAGAGGCACCGGGAGTCCTGTAACTCGAATCAAAGCATCAAAAAAAGCAGCAGCAACTTATGTATTTTTCGAGTGAAAACAGGAAAAAAAGTGGAACATTCATGGAATACATTCGGTGTTCTTTAGTCACCTTGCGGGAAAGGCTAAGTGAACGAAAAAACAAAAAAAAACTAAATTACATTCCCCATCAAATTCCAACAAGTGAAATAACTATTTCCCAAGAGGCACCGGGAGTCCTGTAACTCGAATCAAAGCATCAAAAAAAGCAGCAGCAACTTATAAAAAAACGGCGTTTTCGACATCCCTCTTGTGGTAGTAAGGCCTAACAAATCAAAGCACTCAAAATACATTGCACCGACTCAATGGAACATTTCCCATAAAACAACAACGTTACTTCCTGTACAGGCAGTCTCTCTCCGCTGTCTCTGAATGTGTTCCTTGTAAATGTATCTATACACAGACACGGTAAAGTCCTATTCACTTTGAGAATGCACACACACACACACCACCCTGACAACACATTTATAGATATAATATCGTAGACTAATGCTATCAGACCGTTCTGCGCATAAACTAGCTATCGGCCGTGCAATCATGTCATTATTAAGAAATTAACCCTGTTCTTCGAGCAGTCGTCGAGTCTTAAACCCTGTTTCCTTCGGTTGGACCCATTGGCTTACATAGTGCCGGATTTGTCGCCGCTGAAACTCGAGGGCAGATTCTGGGGCTGCTGGGAAGGCGGGGGGTTGGCTTTGGGGAGAATAGGCGGTTTGGGCCGCAAAGCGGGTGGGCGGAGCATCACGCCCATGCGGGGCGAGGCCACGGGTTTGAAGGTGGCAACGGGGTTGACTAATGCTATCAGACCGTTCTGCGCATAAACTAGCTATCGGCCGTGCAATCATGTCATTATTAAGAGATTAACCCTGTTCTTCGAGCAGTCGTCGAGTCTTAAACCCTGTTTCCTTCGGTTGGACCCATTGGCTTACATAGTGCCGGATTTGTCGCCGCTAAAACTCGAGGGCAGATTCTGGGGCTGCTGGGAAGGCGGGGGGTTGGCTTTGGGGAGAATAGGCGGTTTGGGCCGCAAAGCGGGTGGGCGGAGCATCACGCCCATGCGGGGCGAGGCCACGGGTTTGAAGGTGGCAACGGGGTCATTGGAGCGCCGGGACGAAGGGCCGGGCAGCGGAGGGAGAGGAGGAAGGGGGCTGATAGGGCTGAGGGGGCTCGGGGAATCTGACGGGCTGGACAAGCTGGAGGGGGTGGAGCCGGATGGGCAAGACGGGCTGCTCTTCACCTGCTCCAGGGTGTCCAGCACCAGGTCAGGAGTCGCGGATTTCCCATTCTGCCTTTCTAGCTCGCGCAGCTCGTTCAAGGCCAGACTCATGGTTTCCTCTAAATCCTGTAGAGAGAGAGAGAGAGCGCGTTAATTGTACGAGTATTACTAACACGACACGTTGTGTTATTTGAGCAAATCTCACAAAACCTGTCATAGACATTTCTGGGTCATAATGCACAGCAAATTTAAAGAAAACAAGTAATAAATTGTATTTTGGATAGAAAAAATAAATCCTATATTTTTTTTCAGTAAATACAATATAAATGTAATATATAAATTATAATAATATCTAAAATATTTACAATTATTATATTGTGAATTTACTGATTATTAATTGTATTTAATATTTTAGAAAATTACACTTTTTTACAAAAAATAATAAAATATAAACTGATTATACATTTAATAAAAGTATGAAATGTAAACATTAAAAAATTATACATAGCTATTATAATATCTAACAACGTATCACCACTTATACTGGTAATTCGACGATTATCAATTTAGTCAAAATTATAAAATTAAAGTAAAAAAACAAAATAAATTGATTACACTTTAATACACAAATATACAATTACTATGATACAATTTCTGCCAAAATACCAAGTACTACAGACGTTAAGTGGGAATTAGTCACCACTGTTAAAAATAAAAATAAAATAAACATCTAAAAAAAAAATCACTTGTCAGATTGTGTATAATTTTTTTCATGGTTTTAAAGCGGCAATATTAAGTGGAAATTAGTCACCAAAATAAAATAAAATAATTCTTATATTGTGTAGAGGAGGTACCATATTGATTTGTGGTTTTACAGCAGTAACATTAAGTGGGAATTAGTCACCACTAATAAAAAAATAAAAAAATAAATATAACAAAAAAAATTAATAAAAAATCTTACATTGTTTAGAGGGGATACCAAAATTGATTTATTATGGGTTTGCATCAGCAACATTAAGTGGGAATGAATAAGCACAGTTATAAAAATAAAATGATAAAATATACATTCAATAAATGACTTCTCAGATTGTATAGAAGCAGCACCGTGATTTTGTCATGCTTTTAAAGCAGTAATATTAAGTGGAAATTAGTCACCACTGGAATAAACTGAACTAAAGTACAATAAATACATAAATAAATAATACACACATAATTTGTTTTAATTAAATTAAAATAATATTCTTACATTGTGTAGATGAGGTACCATATTGATTTGTTTTTACAGCAGAAATATTAATTGGGAATTAGTCACCACTGAAATAAAATAAAATAAATAAAAAAATGAAATAAAATAAAATAAAATGTGACATCTCAAACTGTGAAAAGGAGATACCATATTAATTTACTATGGTTTTACAGCAGTAACATTAACTGTAAATGTGGTATTTTGGTGGAAAATGTTTGCTATGATATTCTTTTTTTTTTTTTTATCTTATCTTGTTGCCTTGAATATGTAGATGAAGCGTGTGAACTCACTCCTGCAGGGTTTTCGTCCAGGATATCCCTGTACTTGGCCGCATTCATCTTTCCCTCGATTGCAACCAGTCGTCCTGTCCCTGCAGCTGAAAAACACCCCCACAGCATGATGCTGCCACCACCATGCTTCACTGTTGGGACTGTATTGGACAGGTGATGAGCAGTGCCTGGTTTTCTCCACGTATACCGCTTAGAATTAAGGCCAAAAAGTTCTCATCAGACCAGAGAATCTTATTTCTTACCATCTTGGAGTCCTCCATGCGGGCTTTCATGTGTCTTGCACTGAGGAGAGGCTTCCGTCGGGCCACTCTGCCATAAAGCCCCGACTGGTGGGGGGCTGCAGTGGTGGTTGACTTTCTACAACTTTCTCCCATCTCCCGACTGGATCTCTGGAGCTCAGCCACAGTGATCTTTGTGTTCTTCTTTACCTCTCTCACCAAGGCTCTTCTCCCTCGATAGCTCAGTTTGGCCGGACGGCCCGCTCTAGGAAGGGTTCTGGTCGTCCCAAACGTCTTCCATTTAAGGATTATGGAGGCCACTGTGCTCTTGGGAACCTTAAGTGCAGCAGAAATTTTTTTGTAACCTTGGTCAGATCTGTGCCTTGCCACAATTCTGTTTCTGAGCTCTTCAGGCAGTTCCTTTTGACCTCATGATTCTCATTTGCTCTGACATGCACTGTGAGCTGTAAGGTCTTATATAGACAGGTGTGTGGCTTTCCTAATCAAGTCCAATCAGTATAATCAAACACAGCTGGACTCAAATGAAGTTGTAGAACCATCTCAAGGATGATCAGAAGAAATGGACAGCACCTGAGTTAAATATATGAGTGTCACAGCAAAGGGTCTGAATACTTAGGACCATGTGATATTTCAGTTTTTCTTTTTTAATAAATCTGCAAAAATGTCAACAGTTCTGTGTTTTTCTGTCAATATGGGGTGCTTTGTGTACATTAATGAGGAAAAAAAATTAACTTAAATGATTTTAGCAAATGGCTGCAATATAACAAAGAGTGAAAAATTTAAGGGGGTCTGAATACTTTCCGTACCCACTGTATAACCAAATCAGCTGCTGGTAGCCATTGACTTCCATTGTACAGAAAAATACAATGCAAGTCAATTGCTATAGCAATTGCTTGGTTACTAACATTCTTCGAAATATCTTCTTTTGTGTTCAACAGAAGAAAAAAAACTCAGGTTTGGAATAACTTGAGGGTAAGTAAACAATGACAATTTTCATTTTTGTGTGAACTAGACCTTTAAAATTATTTTATTAATGTAATTTTACTTCTATGTATTTACTATGATAGACTTTCTGCCACTGAATAAAAAAAAATTAAATAAAAAAAGGTAACCGACTTTTTATCTCACAATTCTGACTTTATAACTCACAATTGTGAGTTTATATTATGCAATTCTGAGAGAGAAAAAAAACAGAATTGCGAGTTTTTATTGCATTACAATTATGAGAAAAATCAGTCAGAAAGTCAAAATGATTTAGTCAGTAAACTCACAATTGCGAGAAAAAAAGTATTTTTTTATTCAGTGGTGAAAATGGGCTTCCATAATTTACAATATGCACTTAAATAAAAAAAGGTTAACTTTTCTCCAGTCAATAATTAAATAAAATTTTGCAGTGAAATTAAAAATTGGAAATTTACTTGAAAGCAATAATTTGTTCATTGTGTTTTTAACACAAGGGCACACTATTATTCAAAAGTTATTTTTTCCAGCCTTTTTGAAAGAAATTAATACTTTTATTCAGCTGGGACACTTTAAACTGACCAAAAGTGACAGTAAAGACATTTATAATAGTACTACATGATATTATGGTGATAATGCTGTTCTTTTGAATTTTTATTCATCAAAAAATCCTGAAAAAAGCATCATGGTTTTCATTAAAATATTATGAAGTACAACTGCTTTCAACATAGACTACAATAAAAAAATGTCTCTTGAGCACCAAATCAGCATATTAGAATGATTTCTGAAGTATGTGACACTGAGTATTGGCTATATTCAGCTTTGTCATCACATAAATAAATTACATTTTACAATATATAAAAATAGAAAACTAATAATAGAAATACTGTAATATTTCACAATATTATTATTTTTACTCCAATATTGATCAAATAAATTAGTATTATTACGTACAACCAAGCTAATAGTACAATAGTATGTTGTACTTTTTGTTTTGTGACAATCACACACTGTACTCAGGAATTGGTTCGCAGTCTTCTAGAGAAGCGAGGATTTAGGAATATCCCGCACACACATCCGTACACCCCTCGGTCTCTACAGTCGAAGCTCACTGCAGTAATACAGCGTTCATCAGCACTTCTGCTCGGTCCTTCACATGCTGAGAGCTACAGGAAACAGCTGGCCTGCCAACAACCAGCGATAAACAACCACACACTGACTGAGAAGATGGAAACAATATGTATGAATGCGTCTGGAGCTGTGAAGGAGAGCGCTGGTGTGCATATAGAATACCTGACGACAAAGAGAGAAGGAACGAGAGAAGGGGAAAGGAGAAATGGAGAAGGTGTGTACGCCTGTCATCTCATTCGTTATCCTCAGTGGGGGAACTGCAGCTGCCGAGGTGCTCATTCAAGGGGAAGGGATTGTGTGTGTGTGTGTCTCACCTCTTCATTTTCGATCTTCAGTGTGGAGAGGCGCGACTGCAGCTGCTGGAATCGGAGGAGGAGCTCGGCTTGCACCTGCGGCAGTGCTGTGATTTGACTCACCTGAAATATCAACATGCATAAATACACATATTACAGAAACCGCTCAGCAGAACAAACAAATCATTTGATCGTATTTATTATTATAGTGGCCTTTTTTGCCATTATCAAGGACATGGATAGTAAAAAAGGACAGGAAATGATAGCGTGGTGTTGGATAAAATATGTTGTGAGCCAGACTTGAATTTGCATTGCCCATGTGACCACCCAGGCTCTGCATATCAGAGCATGCATGATAACTAAAAGGTCACAGTTTTGACTAAATTTGACATAAAAATTCTGTGTGAAATTGGATAATGTGTCAGTTAACAAGCTCAACCATATATATCGATATAGGTATGTTTTGTTCTCAACACGAGGTTAAAATTAATATCTTTGTATAAAAATTAGTGTAGGTTTTTAGATGCCGTAAGTGGTCACCACTTTTAAATCACCTTTTTGGCTTCATGAATTAATTTTAAATGGTGTGACAAATTCATTTTTTTTTTTTAAATGATGAATAATCCATTTGGCCACAATTATTATGAGGTCATTAAACTGCATGTGCAATAATTATAATACAATTGGAAAATGCTTTTTAAAACAGTTTTAGGAAGACAGTTAGACTCCCATATGCTTCATTTACACAAATAAGCAAAGTGTTAGCTTATTTATGCTTATTAATGCTGAAAATCTCTCTATTATGTGAAGGCACATCACGCAGGAATAAAAATGGAAGTATTTCCACATTAACATTGTAAGTTAAATTAATAGTCTGAGGCAAAATTCTCCATCTTCCTAAATTAAAAGCATTGTAATTACTTCTTCGGAGGTCATGATTCCCAATTAGAACTGAATGTTTTAGTTAAGAATTTGAGTTTAGTTTTTGATGACAAAATATGACAATGTTTATAAAGTATTACGATTGTATTTTTCTTCATTTTTGACCCCATTTATATAATCCCACAGTTCACAATCTAGTCAAGCACAGGACAATTTCAAACTTTACATAAAAAAATTAATAAAAAAACAATTTTATGTTTTTAGATAAAATAATTTTCTTTTTTGCTGTCCAGCCAAATTATGAAGCTATGATAGTAAAACTCACTAGCACAAATTAATTCCTTTCCTACACAGAAGTCAATGTACTGTAAATGACATGTATATATGCAGTTTGGACACTAGGTGGCATGTGACCTGGTCTGCCATGTGTGGCTGAAAGGAGAAGCGTGCAGGAGGGGTGAACGCTGTAGGGTGAGTCTCCATAAAGCGCTGCCGGTCATTACTGGGGTCCAACCCCTCCACAGCCCCCTCCAAAATATCCAGGCCCTCGTGCCGAGAGGTTTCCAGGCTGTATTCTGCTGACAAGTAGGTGCGCAATGCCCGGCTCAGGCCTGCATGGTAGCCAAGGTCACAACACTGTTAAAACACAAACACACACACTCGATTTTAATGGAGAAGAGAACATGAATAGTGTGGATTTGTGTGGAGCTGTCAGTCAAACCCGATTACGACGGATGAACCATTGCTTTAAAGCATCTAAAAATTATCCTCCAGGGCTTGTGTTCTCAGGGTTAATTTGAAGGGTTTTTCATCCAGGCTTTTACTGTATCTCACTTCCCACCCCCACACAATCTCTCTCTCCCTCTTTTACCCACCCACGTACACAAATTCTCCTGCTGTCTTTATCTCAGTGTGAGCAGGTTTGACCTCTGTGAAGGTCAAAGAGACGCAGCGCTGCGATCGGCCAGATACTGCTGACCACCATCAGCCTGCTGCAAACTCTAACGAGCAAAACAACAGACACAGCAAACCCAGTGTGAGAAATGGCTCCTCTCTTTACCATTGAGGAAACTCCTGGTCTCACTGGAAACTAGATTAAAAGTGTGCACGATATTTAATAGGATCTTACAGGACTTTGTGTGTGGAAAGTAGGTAGTATACAGTATGTGTTCTGTGCACAGTATGCACTTTTAATGATGAATTACTACAGCTGTACGTATCAGTGTGCAACCATAGTACACTTCATAGGACACTCGATGCACAATGCAATGCACACAACTTCACCTTCCATCTTCAATGTGATGACAGACAGACAGACAGACAAACTGATGATAGACAGAATAACAGATAGATGATAGAAAGAAAGAATGACAGGCAGGATGATAGATAGAATGATAGACAGACAGAAGAGCAATAGAATGATAGACAGAAATAGAACAAATTTAGGACAGTATATACTGTGCAGTAGGCAGGAACAAGCGTGCTAGTATTCCATTCTAAACATGGCCTGTTTCAGAATGTGCTAATGTGTGCTTGTAATTAAAGGCTTAATCTCCATCCCGTCCTGCCTGTTACAGGGTGCGTTTGTCTCTAATTAAAGGCAGTGGAGGCTGCTTTAATTAGTGATTATTAATCAGGACTATAATTCATTACTGTGCTTGGTGAAAAAGCAAATAAATGCAACCATAACACCATGCCCTTCATGCAGTGGCAATTTCCTGCCGTGGACTCACAATCTGTGCATTACAGTACACAGCCCTAATCAGATACTCACAGCAATGAAAAAGTTGTCTCGTCTGAATCAGGAGAGAAATATGCACAAATTAAGCAATGTTAAAAAGCAAAAAAAATCCAAAACAGTTCTTAAACAAATATGCTTTTGGATTTTGATGTGAGAGGACAACAGAGCATGGACTTTTCCACTGGAGGAAGTGTTATTATGGATTATGGTGCATATTTTGGCCAGAAGCAAAGGTTTAAACAATTTAATAATAGATTTTTTTTTCATACAAACATTAGCTTTTTGCATCACAAGATTTACTTGATGGACTGGAGTTGTGTGGATTACTTGCAGATTATTGTGATGTTTTTATCAGCTGTTTGGACTCATTCCGACGGCACCCATTCACTGCACAGGAGCCATTGGGGAGCAAGTGATTTTTGGACACACCCGACTGCCAAAAAACATCCCTCGCTACAAGCTAAATCATGCATCATGCGTCCTGGTCTGCTTCTAAACTCTGATGTAAATCCTTCTCAACAGGGACACAAAACTGCTTACATGAGTGCTGCAGTGAGGTGGAAACTTCCTGAACTTTGAGTACTTTGGTTCAGAGAATTCATCTAATTTTTAGGGTGCATTCCTCATGTTAGAGGTAAGCTCAGCTGACAGACTTAATGTGCGCTCCGTGTTTTTGTTTTATCAAGGTTATTTATGCAAGAGCTGCTGGCTTTTAAGACTTCAGTCCTGTCAGACAAGCTCACATTCAGGTCAAATATTCACAACTGCACATAACAACAATTACAGGCGAATCAAATGTCTGTCAACAGGAAAAGTTCCCACCCAGCTTAAAGTCAGCATTAAAATGGAAAAGACTCATCCATGCATGCGTCTCTTTTTTGTCATGTATTTTTTTGTCATTTCAAATCTGCCACCTTTCCTTTTTTGCATACTTTTTGGGCCAATCAACTGAGCTGTACAGGTAAACGTCATGTGACTGGTTTTTCTAAGGCTGCATGAGAAGATAGTTATTAACGAATGGTTTGGGACTGTACTGTACTGGACTGGACTGTACTGTGGTACCATCACATCAAAGACAGAAGTTGTCAAAATTTCTATGTCCATTTCATGCTGGTCTTTTCAGCAACTATAGAATTGTGTAAAATAAACAGCTGCAGATGTTGCAGACAAAAGGAAAACTGCTATCACGAAGCAAAAAGCAATGCAGAAATGTTGGAACTAGTAAATGAAAGACAGATGAAAGCTATAGAGTTGAGTTCTGGAAGAAGAGAAGTGAGAGACTGAGAGTGTCGGTGATGGAGGAGCAAATTACATATTGATGGAATGATAAGATGAGAGAGAGAAAAGCACCAGCAAAGTGATGGGATGAAGAAGTAATCCAAAAAGAGATTGAACAGATGATGAGAGAGAATGAGACAAGCTCACCGTGTAGAGTTCGTTAAGAATCTTCATCAGGTCTTCTTGCAGCTGGAAAATGATCTCTTTGCTCTGTGGGCCAAAAAAAAAATGGACAGAGAGTAAGGGCTGAGCTGGGTCAAACTCAAATATACAGCCAAGAATTGCAGTCCTCACTTTGTCAATTCGGAACTAACACTATAGATCAAAACAACTCAAATATCCACTTAAGTTGCTTTACTTCTTTGACCAGTCGTGTTAGGCAGTACCTTCTTGACCTGACCTTTTGGGTCCTTCAGATGCACTGACCAAGTCACATTTTTTCTTTAGAGTGTCACAAGTGAATTTTAGAAGAGCTTTTTTTGACTAGATTTAATCATTTATTAAAAATGCTTTAAAAAAAATACTATTTATTTATTTATTTTAAAGAAAATATATATTAGGCATAGGTATTTGCATTCCATTCTTTGATTATTTTAATTGTTTTATTTTTAATTATTTTATTGTTTTATTTAATTTAGATTTAATCATTTATTAAAAATGCTTTAAAAAAAATACTATTTATTTATTTATTTATTTTAAAGAAAATATATATTAGGCATAGGTATTTGCATTCCATTCTTTGATTATTTTAATTGTTTTATTTGTAATTATTTTATTGTTTTATTTAATTTAACACACATATACACACACATGTATATATATATATATAGCAATAAAATAGTTTTAGGAAGTAAGAGACCGTCCAATAAGTCCCAAAATGGTGTAACAGTTTAAAACCACAGGAAACCAGCATGAATACAAAGATGACAT
The DNA here is from genome assembly GCF_001515645.1 of Sinocyclocheilus grahami. Taxonomy (NCBI): domain Eukaryota; kingdom Metazoa; phylum Chordata; class Actinopteri; order Cypriniformes; family Cyprinidae; genus Sinocyclocheilus; species Sinocyclocheilus grahami. The sequence continues at coordinate 1,112,093 of NW_015505330.1, forward strand.
TTACACAAACTTGCACATTTGAATCTAGTTTTTTTCTGTATCTTAGTATCTGTATCTGCATCTCCTGTATTCTGTATCTTACACTCTTATTTGTCATTGACTCTTCTACTATTGTTATTACATTAGTGCTGATCTACTAAAGTGTTATAAGTTAGCTTCCTATAAATAAACCACCACTGCATTGGATTCTACAGACAATGAATGCTGAATTCACATAAAATAAAACCACAGCCATGCACACAATCTGAGAAAGCTGAGTTTAAGAGTCTGATTAATTATACTGAAGAAATTCAAACGAACCGCTCAAAAAACAATTCTAACACCACTGTACTAGAGAGTAAAACGTTGTTCACATTTTAATTATCCAAAGGAGAAATGTGCTTCAAATATCAAGAGGTTTTGTCTCCCACCAGCTGACTGAAAGCGACACGATTTTTAACGCATGCATGTTTTTTCCAGCTTTCACTTTGATGTAATTATACGTGCATCCCATCACATTATAGTAGTGACAGGAACGACCTTGCCAGCTGACCTGTGTTTGACCTCACCTTCTTGAGCAGACGCATGTTGTCCTCGCTGACATGCGTGAAGCGTGTGATGACGTTGTTGAGGTAAAGGTCGCTGAGTGTGGCGTGGTCCTTACTCTCCCTCCTCACTTGGTTCAGCAGCAGATACCAGCAGTTGACGGGAGAAAGCAGGTTCTGGTCCTTCCTGAAAGCCACGGAAAAGTGGGCTTTAAATACGTAGATGGAAAAAGTACTACACAATACATATACAAGAAAAGAAAGCTCTTACTAACAGTTTGCCAGTTGCATTTGATTTATTTTATTCATTTAAGGTTTAAATCAAAATATAGAACCTCTAATTATATATATTTTTTGTTCATGCAATATATAAAGGTTTTCTGAAATATTTGCTTAAAATGTGCTCGTTTCTCAAAACAATACATGCTACTGATTTGACAACTTGTGATATAAAACAACATTCATACATTAAGTGATCTAAATGTAAAACAGTCATTGTATATATAATGTCAAGCTTAAAATCACAATCTCTCAAAGTGAATATCTTCATCTCTGCTGTAGGACTCTCTGGGTGGCCCTGGATTTGCTGTACATGCTGTTTTTGTGAGTGCTGCTCTGTGGCTTTTATCAAGTAGTCATCCAAATCCACTAATGGACCATTTTGTATTTATCCTGAAGAAATGCTGAGACTTTGGTGAAGATTTCAACTGCAGTTCACTGAATTGCCTGGATGAGGATGTTAAGGAAATGTTCTACAGCCTATAAAATCTCTATAGATGACTCCCAGTTGAACGCACTCATAAAATCTTCATAATAAATGACTCATTAGTGAATATATCAACATACAAACCACTGACGACAAGTTAATGCTCTCATGTAAAAATGATATTCCTCACTTCACTTTTCCATAATATATTTGATGCATGAATTCACAAACAGCCTCTAAAAGTATTTCAACTCATAACGCACACTAAAATGTCTGAATATATGTGTATTAAACAAGAAAATATCTGGCCAAGGGGCATTTTCAATACGGCATAAAAATAAAAATAAAACATTAAAAAGCATTTGCTTTGCAAAAAATTAAGCAGAAAAAAATTAGTGCAGATCTTTGTTTTTTCTTGGAAAAATGCACCCTGAGTTGCTAAAGTGCAGTATTTCATCCTTTTAAAAATAAGTTATTAAAATATTGTTAATAAATAATTAAGAGTTTAAAAAAAATTATGCTCACATTTTATTAAAGATACACTAAAAACAGTAATATTGCTAAATATTTTTACAATTCAAAATAACCATTTTCTATTTTAATATTTTAAAGTAATTTCTTCCTGTGATGGTAAAGCTGAATTTTCAGCATCATTATCAGTCACATTATCCTTCAGAAATCTTTCTAATATGCTGATTTACTGCTCAAGAAACATGATTATTAGCAATGTTACAAACAATTGTACTGCTTAATATTTTTGTGAAACAAGGTCATTTTTTCAGGATTCGTTGATTGATCAAAAATGTGAAAGAACGGCATTTCTTTTAAATTAAAATCTGTAACATTACAAAAACATCTATAACGTCATAAATGTCCACTATCACTTTTGACCAATTTTATGCATCCTTGCTGAATAAAAGTATTTAAAAACTGACCCCATACTTTTGGATAACTAAATGTTTTAAACTGATTACTGCCAAAAACTGCATTGCACTGCTGTCTGTGCAAATTGCTCATTTGTTCTGAGAGTGAAGGTGGTTTAACCACCTGCCAACGTGAAGGTAAAAGACGCCATTTTGTTTCACACACTTGATCTTCTATATTAGTAATGGCTGTTGCAAAAAGACAATGTGAAGCCATTTTGGACCAAAGAGGCGAATGTCTTCAGCAGCCAGTGACTAATCACAAAGCTCAGCAGGCGTCCGGATGGGACAGTCCCATGAGGACCAGCACACCATCAGTGCCCAGCACGAGGAAAAAAAACTGCAACAGAAGAGAAACTGTGAAACTCCCTCTCTCGCTCTCCCATCTCTCTATTTTCCCAGCAGAATGCTATCTGCATTAATGAGACAGCAAATACACACAGATGCCCACACACACACACACACACACACACACACACACACACACACACACACACAAGAACAATAACTACAGCAATCGCCTCTCCTCTGCCATCTCTGATTTTTCAAGCATGAAGCTGCAGAGCATCATGGGTAAAGTATTCCAGACGTCGCCCTAATCCACCGCAAACCACAGTCGAACACAACAGGGAGGGAGAAATTAATTGGAGGTGAACGAAAGGAATGGAAATAAGCACGTGAACCAAACGATTCGCCACTGATTCGTTTCTAGAAAATGACTCTTGAATCATTCATGTGCATTCACATTCTGTCTCTCTCTCTCTCTCTCTCTCTCTCTGTCACACACACTTATAACTTCACTCACTTGTATTGTTGGTGGTCCTTGGTGCTGCGGGTTTTGGCCATGAATCGTTCGGCGAGCTTCTCCAAGTTGCGTGAATATTCGCTCTCGATCTCGGCTTTCTTCCTGAAGAAATCCTGCAGGTCCTGGAGGAGCTGAACCCGCATGTCCGTCTGCTGCTCCAGACATTTCTGCTGCTCCACTAACTGAGACCGTATCTCTGCTCACACACACAAAGTTATGTTAGCTTATTAACAACAGCCATTTCAAACGACAGTGTTTCATTCTTAATGTCAGCTGCATGTAACTGACATCACATGACACGTTCGGGAGCAACTTGAACACAAAGTGGGCACTGATGGGTGAAGTTGTGTTCCCTGAACCAGAGATTTTCCTCCTAACAAGCCGGTCTGGATTCTTCCTTAACAACACACTGGTTATCACACTCACTGCCGTTGCCAAGACAACAGGTAATGAAGTGGAGTATCCCATGGGGATTAGTGTGTGTGTTTAATGGGAGGATGAATTCAAACTCCACACTCATTTTCCTTATAGGAATAGTTCAGTCAGAATTTAAATGTTTGCATTTACTGTACTTATCGTCGTGCCGCTCCAATCTCATTGCAGTTTCCGTACAAAGGCAGTATATAGTGACTCGCTTTCAGCTTTTTAAAACAGCTGCAAATGTATCATAAAAGTAGTTCAGACTCATGCGTTTAACATCTAATTCTTATGAAAAACTAGACAAGAGAATATCGGAAAGTACCATTTATTTTCAAGACAGCACAAATACACCCCAATAAAATAAAAAATATGAAACTATAAAGACAACAGAAAACACTGTTTAAAATTAAGGCAGCAAATATAAACTGCATATAAGTTTAGGGCCATTAAAATACCAAGGCTGCCTATAATTAAACATATAGTATTGAAATATTACAATAAAAAAAAAAAACCTTTATATTTTAATATTTTTTAAATGCAATTTATTCCCGTGTTGGCAAAGTCGAATTTTCAGAAGCCATTCTCCATTCAAACATAATAAATTATTATAATTATAATCAAAATCTGAAGCAGTGTTATTTTAGAATTATGTATATACTAAAATAGGTTTATGAATATTTTGAATTAGCTTTTATTTTTAAGTTATTTTCATTTTAGCTTAATAGATATGTGGGGGCGTGTTAGAATGAGCCGTTTTAGGTAGGTGTGGCTGACTCTTAACTTTTATAAAGAATATCTCTTTGGATTTGAGACTTTAGTCTTTGCAACTTTACAGATCTTCTTTATGCACCAAGAGCTTGTAACACTCCAAAGAGAAAGGAAAAACTGAAATTGCATCATAAGACCCCTTTAAGAATCGTTACATGTCAAAATACCACAATTTTTTCTGCTGGAATATAAACTTTGCCTTTAAGTTAAAAGAGCCAGACGGCTTTTTGATAGAGGCTTTGCCTGTTTGTATAATTGTGAATGTAAATCAACTGAACAAATCTGGGGGGACAAGAATCATTAAATGATATTAAATGAGTGCAGCTCCAAAATATGAATTAACTGTACATGCCATTTTAAATCCTTACCAATCTTTGCTACAATAATAATTAAAAAAATAATTAGGTATGATCACATATTCTTTTTTTATATTTTAATAAGTACAGGTCAGAATAAGCATGTTGTTTCATTTTTACGCTGAAGGATGATGGAACATTATTTCCACCCATATTTTTACACTTTATTTTTCACAAAAGTTATTTGAAACATTAAAGCAGACACATAACAATAGCATTTAATATGCCCTCTGTATATATAAAATCACTTTTTTAAATTTCATTTGATGCTGTCACCAAAATGGGATGTCTCATACATTCTATCTATCTATCTATCTATCTATCAATCTATCTATCCATCCAGCCACATATACACACACACTGATGGAGTGAATGTCTTCGCATAGTGTCAAGAAAAAGTCAGCATTAGCTAAGGCTTCATTCAGCACACAAGACACAACAAATGTAATCAAGCGCTCACGAATCCAAGGTCAGTAGATACGAACAGCTAAAGAGAACGTGTCAGTACTAAACAGACAGACAATGACTCAACACCAGACCAGAACTGTCATGCCATATTTAATTTGACACAAATGTAAATTAGGTTTTTAGGAAGCAACAGTCAAAACATTAAAAATGCAAAAATAAATTTTATCCACATGAATCAAAATATAGCGTTTACCCTGACTAAGCTCCATTAGGACATCTCTGTTGTCCTAAAACTTGAGATAAAATGCAAGCTTAGCTAACTACGCTTTCTGCTTTAAACCCAAGAGTAAAGTCAAAGACAGGCTTTAAGACCCACAATCCTTAGTAGTAAGTACTGCAGTATATGTTGTCCTCTCCTCTGAGGTCTTAAATAGATTACCGGATCGATATCTATACTTGATTAATGAGACTTACAGGGTTCCCGTTATAAATACATGCAGTGGGTGGCTGGGAAATCTGTCTGGTTTTGATACAAAGAAATCAGTTTTGACCAAATTAGCTATTTGTTCACTGTCTATTTTCAAAAAGAGGAAGTGAGGCCATATGCTGTATCCAATCATTATTTTGAAACATGACCAGGGCTGGATGGGTACATGAGGATGGGACGATATTACACACACAACTCACATTCACACACTCCTGCAAGCACACACACACGTTGTGGACATCTGGTCCTTGTCCTCCTCTCAGCATTCGCCATCGCCTTACTTGTGTTACAATACCACTTGTCCACACATACACGTTTACTTCGCTACCTAAATGAGGCGTTTCATAAGCTGCGTCTGAAATCGCATACTAAGTATGTACTGCATTTGATGAAGAATGCCCTTTTGACCATTAAGTGCATGTATGAATTTTGGTAGTATGGAAATAATCAGAACATACTACCCCATGTTTTAACTGTCATGTGACCTAGATATCATTCATGTTGCGGTTTTACAACATTCACAAACATTACAATTCCTCTCCTGTTTTCTTATGGGACAGTAAATTGTCAGATACATCAGGTACGACTATAAAATATTGCATACTGTTATGAATATACATTTGGACATGCTACTAATTGGGTGTACTGTTTTTTTATACATAATATAGTAGGTAAATATGCATATTCAGATACTGGAATAGACTTAAAATAGTTTTACATAATGCTAATTATAATGCAAAACAAAATAAAGCCAATACTGAATCTAAGAACATTTTCTGATATGATACACAAAGAGTGAAAAATGTAAGGGGGTCTGAATACTTTCCGTACCCACTGTACATATATATGTGTGTGTGTGTGAAGCTTTTAAAATAATTATATTTTTAAAATTACTTTTAAAATGATTATATTTATATTATTTTTATATGTATTTTTATTATTTTAACATTTATTATTATATTACATTATATTATATTTGAATTCTAATTTTATTTATGTTTAATTATATTTATTATAATTAATATTTGTTTAATTTTAATTATAGTTAAATACATATTTATTTACATTTTCCCCAGTTAAGAATGTCCCCAAATAACCCTAAAAGGAGAGGTAACAATTTTTTCCCTGAAAATATAAGTAATCACACACACACACACACACACACACACACACACACACCCTGCAATATATATAATCTTAAACACAGTTAAGTTGCAGGTTTGCAGGTCCATATAATCTAGTGTTTAAACAGAGCCGTTCCACACATAATCAAACGGCACCTTCATAAGAACAATCTTTAACTTTAAAAGAAGCAGGTAATTTCTCATTATTTCATATCGGAAAAACCCAAAGTTCATCATTTGTGTGAGGCAGTGACACGAACAAGAGGATGTGGGTGATCAAAACCGCTTTCTTCCTTCTGTATGACCATAAAAAAAAACATCATCAGTATCATTTGGCATTATTTCTATGAATGGCTGTTGAATTCTGGAAAATCTGCAGTGCAATGCTTCCCAAAGCCACTAGAAATGTTTCTTTAATCTGTACAGCCCGTTTTATGTCGCTTTGCATTCACTCTGAACATTTATTGTGAGATGTTTGGACTCTCACGGCTCCTTCTCTGGGACTCTGAACAAAGAGATGAAATGTCTTGTAGCGGAGTGAATCACCTGAGCTGCAATACATCTGATTCATACAGTCACTCTAGGCAGAGGAAGTACACCAGCGAGTCAGTCTGCGGCCTCGGACGATGATGTGTATCTGTGTGTTTGTGGCTTTGGACTGGACAGCAGCCAGAAGTGCAACCCGGGATCAAATCTCATGAAAATATAACAGGCTAAAACGCAGTATTATGGCAATGTTATGCTGTAAGATATCAATTCCTTTTCTGTCTTTCATTTTGTGGTTATAATCACACGTTGGAAAAGATTCAACCTTGCATGATAACATACTGTACGCATAATTCACACACACTAGCTATCACTGGATGACATGAGGATGGGGTTTACAATAGTGTTTCTAGTCGTATGCATGTAAAGCTTTTGTACAACACAAGCTCCCTTCAGGACTGAAAAAGTCACCCGCTCGTGAGCCGTTTCTTGCTGATGAAGCAAAAATATTTTGAGGAATGCGCATGCAACACACACACATACACCAATGTTTTCCACATTAAACTGACTCACTCTGAATCAGGGTTATTATAGTTAACTATAACCATAAAAACATTTGCGTTACTTGAAATAAGTAGCCTACTGAAACTATATAGATCAATATATAACTAGAAAGAAAAAAAAAACAATTTATTTCAGGTAGTTGCCAAGCAGAGTTATCGAATTTAACTCAAATTAAAACAAACTAAACCCATGAAAAAAAAAAAGATTACGTGAAATAAATGTTAATTGAAATAAAATAAAATCATTTAAGCTAGTTGCTAGGCTTTTAAACTAGGCTGATTCAAAGTATTAATAAAAGCTATAATTGTATCTCAATGATACTAAAATAATATATACATGTATATATGTATAATAATATAATAAAATAAAATACTATATACAGTGTGTGTATAAAATCTCTATAGTTTATATATAATCTAGTTTATATAAACTATTATATACACATTATATATAAACTAGATTATATATAATCTATAGAGGCATTGACAACACAACAGAATTACTAAACCTTTAAATATATTGTATAATAGTTTAATTTGTGTGTGTGTGTGTGTGTGTGTAGATGCAGATACAGTCAAGGTCATGTGCCTCTCTTTCCTTCTAACTTCCTCCCTTAGAGAAAACCATTTCCTGTTCGGACATTGACAAACTCGAGCATGTTGCCGAGGACATTATTTTTTCCACAGAACCTATTTTTTCGATTCTGATAAAAATTCAAGCAATCACATTTACACATCCGCGCTCACAGAACGCATTTAACTGCAACTATTTTAATCAATAAAAAGTAAATTAGGCACGTTTGAAAAGCAAACGAACGTGTGTCTGTAATATCGGAGAATAACAGCGCTGACCCTTATGACCGTAAATCACTAATCTGTCTCAATCCATCCTTAGTCACACTACTGTATGCCACACACATGGCCATACGTGCGGTCCATACTAAACAGCACTGCTGCGGCAGGAGGATTCCCTGATCTTGCTCCCTGACACACACACACACAGCCAGATACCCATCGCTTCCCCATTGGACATTCACACACACTGGTGGTTGAGTATCCATGGAAACATGTACAATGCAGCAAGAGCCTGTTGTCTGTTGAAAGCGGAGTATACCTTTGTGCATGTGCACACAAACCTACATTTGACATCGAGAGCCGTCCATATGTTCATCCATCTTAGCCACGCGTGCGCTAATGCAGCGGCCCCAATACTACACCGATCTATCAGCATGTTGCCTAGAGACCACCCTCACCCGGACCACCATTGGCCAATAGTAGCTGAGACAGCAACTCGGCTCCTTACATTTAAATATCAGCATTATGGAAAGCAAATCTATGCTTTTCTCATTCCAGCTTTTTTTCCAAAACATTTTTCCATTTTTGAGATCTAAACAAGCCATACAGCTTTGCCTGACTACAGTTGGAGTACTGGAGACAGGGGTTGCCATGAAGACCCCCCCCTTTCCATTTCATCGATTACACACTGTTAAACGAGAAATGAACGCCCTGCTGTTAGGGAAAACAAATGATGCAGGGTGGACTGTATATGTTATTATGTTGATAATGCATGTATTGAAAGAAAAGCAGCATGCATTTTCATAATTCCCTCACTTAAGACTCTCACTTCCTGCTGGAAATCCAGCTTAAGCTTTTTTTTAAACATTGTAGCTTGGTTCTAGCTAGTTCAAGGTGGTTATCAACTGGTGAAAAAGCCATCTAGAGCTGGTATGTGCAACTGATAGCTGGTTTTTAGCTGGTAGATATCTAGTCAAACAGATAACATATCCAAAAACGTAATCCCCTTGAGACCAGTAACCACATTACTTATACCATCTGGACCATCTTCAGCTTGTATGATCAGCTGACTGCTGGTTGACCTTGTTCCAAAAATCACCTTAACCACCAGCAGGTTGGTTTCAAGCTGGTAATAAGATGGCTGACCAGATACCATGTTGCAAATACCATCTTGACCAGCTGGTTATCGTCTCCTCAACTAGCTACCATGTTCCAAAACTAATTTTAACCACCTTAATCTAGTTGGTTTGTAACTAAGCTGTCTAACCAACTGCCATGTTACAAAAACCATCTTGACCAGCTGTTTATCATCTCATCAACCAGCCATCATGTTCCAAACTAATTTTAACCACCTTAATCTGGTTGGTTTCTAGCTAGCTATAAACTGGTTGACCAGCTGCCATGTTGCAAATACCATCTTGACCAGCTGGTTATCGTCTCGTCAACCAGATATTATGTTCCAAAACTAATTTTAACCACCTTAATCTGGTTGTTTTCTCACTAAGCTGTTTGACCAATTGCCATGTTACAAAAACCATCTTGACCAGCTGGTTATGATCTTGTCATCCAGCTACTATGTTCCAAGGTACCATGTTCCAACTCATCTTAATCACCTAAAGCTGGTTGGTTTCTAGCTAGTAATAAACTGGTTGATCAGCTGCCATGTAGCAAAAATCATCCTGACCAGCTGGCTGCTTATTTCTGGCTGGTTATTAGTTGGCTGATCAGCTGCAATGTTGCAAAAACCATCCTGACCAGCTGGTTATCATCTCTACATCCAGCTACAATGTTCCACAACTCATCTTAACCACATTAAGCAGGATGATGTCTAGCTAGTATTAAGCTGGTTGACCAGCTGCCATGTTGCAAAAAGGATCTCGACCAGTTGGTTATCATCTTGTTAACCAGCTATCGTGTTCCAAAATTCATTTTAACCACCTTAGTCTGGCTGGTTTCAAGCTAAGCTGGTTGACCAGCTGCCATGTTGTAAAAACCATCTTGACCAGTTGGTTATCATCTTGTAGACCAGCTACCATGTTCCAAAACTCATCTTAAACACGTTAAGCTGGATGACCAGCTGTCATGTTTCAAAAACCAACTTGACTAGCTGGTTGATTATTTGTAGCTGGTCAACCAGCTACCATAATCCAAAACCCATCAGAAAAACCTTAAGTGGACTAAAAGCCATACTGACCAACTGGTTGGTTTGTAGCTGGTAGTAAGACACTTTGCAAAAACCATCTTGACCAGTTGGCAGCTGGCTTCTAGCTAATCCAGCAGGGTCATTAGCTGGTTGACCAGTAACCATGTTCCAAAAACCATCTTGACCATTTTGAGTTGCTTGGTCAAAGATGGTTAACCAGCTTAAACCAGCAAAAGAATGCAAGAAACCATTTAACACATTTTAAAACACACCCACCAGCTTAACAATTTCCATCAGAACGATTTAATGTTTTGAGAATCAATTCACACAAAACAGGCAGCAATAATGCAAAGCCATTATGAAATATTATTTGGCCAACATGTTGTAAATTTAACGCATGCACAAGGTTCGTATCGTATTAGATGCATCAGACGAGAGTCCGTCTCCAGGTGCCCATCAGGTGCGAGAGTGTTCTTCTTACCTTTCACTTGGCTCTCATACTCCGTAATGATTTCCTTTTCCTTTTTGCTCTTCGTCGTGTTAGACATGACGCCTGTGAAGTCCAGATCCGCTTGTCCCTTCTGTCTAAAACCTTTCTGCTTCTCCGAGACGCGTCCCTACTGTGACCGATGCGTCATATCTAACCACAGGTTCAGTGAGTGATCCAGCAGCAGGAAACTGTAGTCCGTAAAGCAAAGCGATGACATTCAACCATGCACATCAACGATTATTGGACCTGCACGGAAAAAAGAGCAATGAAAAGTGGCACGTGAACCACAGGGGCGCGTCGTTACAGCCGCATCGCCAGACGCGCAAGAACGACTGGAGATCCAAGTGGCCGCATAAATATTACGTACAGGTGGAGTGCGCACGAGATAAACAAGAAAGATAGAGGTGGCAGAGACCGTAACTCATCTAAACTCATTCTAAGGTGTGAGAGTATCTGATTATGTATGCAAAAAAAATCGTTAGGTGTGCATGTTTCTCATGCGCGCTTTCTCACGACTGTCAATTGGTGGGCGGGTTGGGGCGTGAGTGTGTGTGTTTAAGACACAAAATTGATAGTCACTCTATTTTAGGAAACCTCTAATCCAGTTGTTCACTGTCCTGGTCCTTGAGAAGCCAAGCTCAGAACATTTTGGATAGTTCTTCATGTAACACACCTGATTTGTGTCATCGGCTTATTAGTAGAGACTACAAGACCTGAACTGGGTGTGTCAGATAACCGAGAAAGTCAAAATGCTGGAACTGTTGTACTTCAAGACCTAGACTGAGAACAACGGGACTAGATTTTAATACTTAACATGGTTTACAGGTTAATTGGTGGCATTTGGCGATGGAAACACGAAATACGATGCTATATTGGACCTAACCAAAAAGTGAAATTTACTTTTAATTTATTTCCGTTGAAATATTTTAATTTATATATATTTATATATTTCTAATATACTTTCACATATATTTATATATAGTTATAGTCAGTAATATATAAACATAGTGATAAATATAGCAAACGCCGCATTATAAATTCATGCATCACAAATTTATTATAAATAATACATATACACATATATATATATATATATATATATATATGTTTTGTTTAAACTTATTTAAATGGTTAGCTAGGGGCGCCAAACGATGACCCTCAACCGACTGCGCTAAAAACAAAATTCTAAAGGGAAATATTTTAGTCCAATCTCTGAAAGTCAATGAGCTATTCGCACACTGTCCAAATGTATTATTCAGTGCAAATGCATGATGCCAGCTTTGAGGTGAACGGAAACACCCAGAAGCCTATCTGTAGAAAGCGCCAGTCTGACTTCTGCTGGTGCAACTGTGCAACTACAGAACAGAGTAATAAATTACAATGAAAAGACTTCTCAATGACTCCCCCATTTTTCACTTAGACATAAGTGGTTGAAGGGGGTAGGAGGCGCTTTATGGGTCACTTATTCACCCTCACACGCGACAGCGTTGCGCAGAGTCTGCAGGGGGAGACAGAGAATACAAAATCAGGACAAATTCGGTGACACTGATCTCATGTCAGTTCACAGAGTAAACTGAGTTAAGGGAATACTTTGCCCAAAGTTTTGTCATTATTCTCTCTCTCTCTCTCACACACACACACACACACGTCTCATTGGCCTACATGGTAAAATAAGGTTAAAATATTCAGAAAGCATTAATGTATAGAACATGTCAGGGTCATATTTCACTCCAAATTTCTTTATTGTATTTATATATTTGTATATTTATTTATTTATTTATTTTCATGTTGACTTAGCAATTACAGTGCTGCAAGGAAAATCAGGACACAATTAAAATCAAAATAAAATCAGCCCAAATCAGTACCACAAATAGTACAATGATGTATAAATATGGATAGATAGATGTGTTTACAGTAATTGCCATTAAAAATGCAGGGAAAAAACACACAAAATTATGAACACATGAAATGATTCTTCTTCTTCTTCTTCTTTAATTTTGGGATGAAATATGGCCCAGACATGTCTTGTATAATTCAATTACTCAAGTAAAATATTGTTAATTTGAATGGAATTATTGTAAGAAATCTAAGCATTTGAATTGCAAACTGACTGCTATGTTTTTAAACCTAATTTACTTGCTCTCTTTCCAAAGAAAATGTATAACAACAATCTCATTACCGTTTCACATATATCACCAGGTAATGACATCGGTTACGTAAGATAATGTTGTGTGTGTGTGTGTGTGGTAATGTTTATGAGACTGAGGATATAGTGTCTCTCTTATGACACTGATACAATGTTTACTGTATATCTACTCAGTTATGAATTATTGAAGTCAACTGACATCACCAGAACAGGGAACAAGTGACATGACACACTCACACACATATACTGTAAGCCATGGCAGTTCAGGAAATGTATATCTGTTCCAATCACTGATCACGCCCTCACTCAAACGATGTGTTTATGAGCACTTAGATGTATTTTTAGACTTCTGAGGGTCATTTTAGATGATTTAATGGACTCTATATTACATTCCTGACTAATATTGCTAACCGTTTCTCTTGGGTATTATACAAAATGCTCGGTTCTACATACACAAGACATAAAATGGTCCTGTGGCCACTCCACTAACCCATGCTAAATTAAAACTGTACTTTTTCTATCATGCAAGGGCTAGTAAAGCTCCCGGGTATGTTTAATGGGGATCTAGTGTGTGTTCAAGTGTGTAAGTGACATCAGTGAGGGTATTTATATCTGCTTTCATTTAACCGTCAATCAAACACAGGCTTCAGGACTGAGCCGCTGTGCATGATCAGTATGTGCAACAAACACTTCAATATGTGCATTTGGAGTCTTAAAATGCATGGATATCATTGCATTAGATTCAAATTATTGAACCATGTTGCATTTACAGTAAATAAACACTTTTTTTCTAGATTTTAAAAAATCTATTCCCATGTCAAATGTTAGTGGAATATGTCTATAATTCATTTGATGAACTACTCTTCATCTTCACAAATTAAAGTCTTATTTGTTTGCAGTTGCCACTTGGTTTGATATTTCATGATGCAATGAAATTCATATATTTCAAGCTAAGCTCGAGTACGTCTCTGGATCCCATTCCAGGTCCATGTTGGAAAACTCCAAATGGATGAGAACATACAAATGGAGCAGATTGGATCAGTTATCTGTAAATCAAGAAGTTTCCTGTTAAAGCAAAATGCTCTCAACCTAAACACTATGTTTGGACATGGGAAAAACATGTTAAGCATCCAGTCAGTAATTACACTGCTCTCATTACAGACAAACAACGGACATAAACGTTTCCTCAAGTGCTGACTTTACCACAGTTTGTTGTCTTCTTTCTCTCCAGAATGCTCTGTTCCTGTCAGAAAGAGGCACTTAAAATGATGATGCCGATGATTTGATTTCTTCTTTGGTGCTTTTATTTGGTCTCTAAAGCGACAGGTTCACCCACTCACTGGCAGAACTGCCAATCGCATGTTGCTGCTGTGTATGAGTGCTGTCGAATGTCTGACATCTGCAATTCTGTGAACAAAATGGAAAAGGCTGATGAAATTTTAATGGAATCATTAAAAAAAATACTGTAATTTGCTCGCACACATTTCATTTCTACTTTATGCTTAAATTGCGTTTCGAAAATTTTAATTTGGTGCATAACCAAGGTTTGACGTCAATGACAGCAAACAACATCATTTTTTTGTGTCATAACCAGTGTAACACGTTAAGTTTGAATATGAATAATCACAAATTAAATATCATAAAATATGAGAAAATAAATACATTTTTATTCATTTAATATTTAAAAAATATTAAATCACATATAAATTATATATAATATAAAATTCATAATGTAGAAAAATATATATTATTTGTTATTTATGTATGTAAACACTTTAAAAGTTTGGGGTTGGTAAGATATATTTTAAAATGTTTTTAAAAAGAAGTCATGCTTAAACAGTTCAAATGTTGTGCTTAAGGTTACAATACAATACAATACAAAAATGCAGTAAAACGGTAATTTTGTGAAATATTATTACAATTTATTACAACAGTTTTCTATTTTAATTTACTTTACATTTTTATTTTAGTGATGGCAAAGCAGAATTTTTTTTTATCATTTATTACTCTAGTCTTCAGTGTCTCGTGATCCTTCAGAAATAATTTTAATAATTTTAGTCAATTTTGATCAATTTAATGCACCCTTGCTGAATAAAAGTGTTAATTTCCCTAAAAAACTAAACAAAAACATGTAAACGGAATATATGTATATACTGTACATATATTTGGTTTCGAACATCTCTCTTCAGACAGATAACTGATGATTGTAAAGGCAATTCAGGTCACTCAAACCGTGGATTTGATATTTCTTGTAGTAATTAAACACACAGCAGCCTTGCATTGAGCTGCCAGTCACAGCTCTCTGTCTGTCGTACCTTTGACCTCTGTGAAAGTTGTGTTGGGCTGCCCTACAGTAGAGTTTTATAAAGGTCAGACTAATATCATCAGCCTGACTGGCAGTAGTTCCACATCCCCTCTTTCACCAATTTCCAGCTGTGTAACCTCATGAACAATATCCCCTTTCCTAGCGGGCTGACTACAATTAAAGCCCACAGTCTTCAATCTCAGCTGCCATGACAACAGGGGCCAAGAAATCCCATAGCTCTGCAGGAAGGGGTCACTCCGTATCGCTGTTCTCATCACTGTGTCAAGATTTTGGCGACAGATTTCACAGGAATGCTTAATGAATTACATAAAATGCATCACATGAGGCAAAAAGAAAGATAAATATAATGAATTTCACAGAGTGCATTGAAAATGCAATTCGTTTTTTACCAGCAGAGGGTGCCAGGACGTTTTCAACATGATGAAGCCCTCAAACTAACAGACTGAAATAAATAAATAAATAAACTATTAAATAATTGCATTAAATGAATGTGGAAAAAGGAAGGCCACCCACATACAGTAGATGTGTCAGGTGACGAGGAAATTTAGAGAATCAGCTTCAGTCATTCAGGACATTCAAGTCTGATAACTCAATAAAGCAAAAGGGATAAAATGCAATTAAATATTACCTTTACAAAAACAAGGAAATAATAGCATAAACAGGATCAGTATTGACTAAAAATTATTCCACAGAAAGGTGGAACATCTTATAAAGGTGAGAAAATAAACCTTAGTTCTAGTTAAAAGATTTTTACATTATCTTTCACTGAA
Organism: Sinocyclocheilus grahami; assembly: GCF_001515645.1. NCBI lineage: Eukaryota > Metazoa > Chordata > Actinopteri > Cypriniformes > Cyprinidae > Sinocyclocheilus > Sinocyclocheilus grahami. The sequence continues at coordinate 1,128,333 of NW_015505330.1, forward strand.
AGAGCGGCTCAGCAGGAAATTAAAGTGGAAAAGAGGGATAAAGTTGAGGGCCAAGGTCAAGGTTGTTGGTTTAGTGATAAAATAAATGAGCACAGCTCTATCTCACAGGAAGAAACTGAGAGAGACTCAAATCTCTCCTCAACAGGAAGGTCCAATTTACAACAGAAAATTGGTGCGCTTTGACATTAAATAAGTGATGTAACGTGGCCCTGATTTAAAAGTGGCTCTTCGAAATAACATTTTTGACTGGAGAAAAAAAGAAAAATGAGTTTAAAGTAATATATGCTCATGCCATAGAAAAATCGGCTAAAAAAAGCTGGTTATGTGTCAGTATCAATTGGCTGCATTTACACTGCAAGTCTTAATGCACAGAACCGATCTTTTGACCATATCCGATTTTTTTGGCCTGCCTGTTAACATTCACTTCAGACACGACTGGTATCCGATATCTTTGTTTATATTAAAATGATTGTCATTGAGCGCTTTACTATGCACATGGTAGACCCTCGGGTGTTGAATGGCTGTGCAATTAAAATCAATAATCAATCAATTAAAGTATCTTATTCATACAGTATTATTTCCCACCATGGACAACAGCTGTCACAGATGTTTTGCAGCACAAAATCTGACTGAATGGAAATAAGGATAAATCTCAGTTCTTAGTTTATCTATAGCTCGTTAGAGGTAGAATTCTTTGGTGAAATAAAGCAGCACCAAGATGATATTTATTTAAGAGAATTTGAATGAATTGACAAGAGAGACACACACACACACACACACAGAGAGAGAGAGAGAATACGCAAGCAAGTGTGAAGCTTGCGAACAAGTGAAAGTTAGCACTTTATTGCTAAGAAATATAATGTAGCTTTTAGTAGCGAAGATGTTGTAGCCTATTTATAAAATTCACGGGGCAGGGGTTGAAAACCAGCTCCTGAATGTGCAATTTCTTATTTATGTAAAGTTTCCATCTCAATAAAATGCGAGCGCATACAGCACACCGGCATTAAAGTGCTATATCTTTATGGACAAACATGTCGCCCTCGCAGTTGTAAGTTCCATGTGCAGTTTATTGCAAATAATAACAGGACAAAACAGAACAAAACGTTGCAAAATGTAATCCGAAACCTGACACCGACAACACCAACCAAGAAGACAATGTAATCCAGACGCAATGACAGACAGAGTGAGCATGGTATATATAGCAGGGATAATGAGTAAATGATAACAGGTGCTACTGATCAGAACAGAATTAAAGCAGGGGACTATGGGAATTGGAGTTTAACACATACAACATAGAACAGACAGAGCGCCCTCAAGTGGCCAGTCCAGGGCACCACAACCAACACTGTGACAAAACCTTAGTTCTAGTTAAAAGATTTTTACATTATCTTTCACTGAAAGAGCGGCTCAGCAGGAAATTAAAGTGGAAAAGAGGGATAAAGTTGAGGGCCAAGGTCAAGGTTGTTGGTTTAGTGATAAAATAAATGAGCACAGCTCTATCTCACAGGAAGAAACTGAGAGAGACTCAAATCTCTCCTCAACAGGAAGGTCCAATTTACAACAGAAAATTGGTGCGCTTTGACATTAAATAAGTGATGTAACGTGGCCCTGATTTAAAAGTGGCTCTTCGAAATAACATTTTTGACTGGAGAAAAAAAGAAAAATGAGTTTAAAGTAATATATGCTCATGCCATAGAAAAATCGGTTTTATTCTTCATAAAGCTGGTTATGTGTCAGTATCAATTGGCTGCATTTACACTGCAAGTCTTAATGCACAGAACCGATCTTTTGACCATATCCAATTTTTTTGGCCTGCCTGTTAACATTCACTTCAGACACGACTGGTATCCGATATCTTTGTTTATATTAAAATGATTGTCATTGAGCGCTTTACTATGCACATGGTAGACCCTCGGGTGTTGAATGGCTGTGCAATTAAAATCAATAATCAATCAATTAAAGTATCTTATTCATACAGTATTATTTCCCACCATGGACAACAGCTGTCACAGATGTTTTGCAGCACAAAATCTGACTGAATGGAAATAAGGATAAATCTCAGTTCTTAGTTTATCTATAGCTCGTTAGAGGTAGAATTCTTTGGTGAAATAAAGCAGCACCAAGATGATATTTATTTAAGAGAATTTGAATGAATTGACAAGAGAGACACACACACACACACACACAGAGAGAGAGAGAGAATACGCAAGCAAGTGTGAAGCTTGCGAACAAGTGAAAGTTAGCACTTTATTGCTAAGAAATATAATGTAGCTTTTAGTAGCGAAGATGTTGTAGCCTATTTATAAAATTCACGGGGCAGGGGTTGAAAACCAGCTCCTGAATGTGCAATTTCTTATTTATATAAAGTTTCCATCTCAATAAAATGCGAGCGCATACAGCACACCGGCATTAAAGTGCTATATCTTTATGGACAAACATGTCGCCCTCGCAGTTGTAGTTCTGCGGGGAATCGGATAGGTCTATGTGTGTTTAGACATAGGTCAGATGTCCAGATATCGCATATGTAGCCGATTAAAATCCACATTTGGAAGTGGCTCAGATCGGATACGGAAAAAATCGAATCTTGTGCGGATTTTTGTGTTTACACCATGTGCAACAAATTCAGATGTGAGCAAAAAATCTGATTTTTTTTTGTGCCAGTGCAAATGCAGCCTTTCACATTAGTTTGGTTATTGGATTATCAGACACTTTTAATTTGGTCATTAATTAAAGAAATATTCCAGCTTCAAAATAAGATCAATCAATGGGTTTTGTAGAACACTGATTACAAATAAAAAAATAAATAAATAACAAGGTTACAGTGAGGCAACTACAATGGAAGTGAATAATTAAAATTTTATTACATTTAATAATTGAATTGAACTTAAAATTATATTTGTTTAAGGAAAACATTAAAAAACAGTAAAAATTGTCTAAAATTGTCTAAATAAAACTTGCTTATGCAACAAAATTATATGATCTATATACATACATATATTTCAACTGTTTTAATCAATAAATCAATATTTAAAAATCCTTTATATAATATTTATTTAAACTAATTTATATGTAATACTAACATCAAAACATTATTATTATTATCATTACTATTATTATTATTATTATTGAAATGTTATAGTTTAAATCAGCGGTCGAATTGAAAACTGCTGGTTTAAATGTTCTAATATTATAAAGATTAATTGAACATTATTTTTATTGTTATTTTTATTAATACGGTTTATTAGTATTTTAGTAAATAATAACTATATAATAATAATAATAATAAGCACTTATTCTGATAAAACGTAATTATTTAAGCTGTAAAGTTGTTTTTTTTATTATACAATTACTTATTTACCTAGAATGTTCATTTAATAATGCATGGCACCTGTGGGTATTTCTACAATCGAAAGCTGTTACGTGATGCGGTATCCATGGCAACAGATGTCCGTATAGAGTCGAACAACCTGTCAGCCTGACATGATGCATCGTCTCACCTGAACTGTGCAGTTGTGTTTGGATGATTTATGACCGCTGCTCTGTCCTCTCATTTGCATTTGAGCGTCTGGAGGGAGTCGTCTGTTGAGCAAGATTTGTTTCTTTAAGGTCTGGAGTGTTTCAGACTGTCTGTGACCTGCTGGGGTCATAAAGCACAAGGGTTAAAGCTAATTAACATGCTGGCCTCTCTTTTTGACATGGTCAAGGCCCTCCTGCTTGTGTATCATTTGTGTAAACCTGGACCCAGTGACCACAGGGCCATTTGTTCAACTGCTTATTAATGGATGAATCTATCACTCACACCAGCTGACCTTCAGATCAACACCACCTCTGCATTCCTTCACAACATAAACTTCATTATGAACGACTCTGACCGAAAGAAAAACATAATAAAAAAACAATGAAAATTGTTTAATGTGATGGATCTGATAAGGTTAAATAAATAAGTAATGAATGAGTGTCTAAATTAAATTTACTTATGTTTCTACACAACAAAATATTAAATATGGTGCATAAATTTGGTTCCAAAACCTATATCTGCCTTGCTGCCTGTTTGTTTATTATTATTATTATTATTATTATTATTAATATAACAAATTATTTTCACTGTTTTGAATAAATAAATAAATATTAGAAAAATAATTATATTTAATAATATAAACAATTTACCCCTCCTCCTTCTATTATCATCATCATCATCATCACTAAACGTTTTATTATTATTCATACTGTTGTATATTCATACTATATGTATAAGAACATTCAACTGTTCTTAATCAATAAAGCGATGTTTAAAAATAATTTATATTTAACTTTTTAAAGATTTTTTTGGTTATTATTATCTAAACCAATTATTTAAACATTTTATTTATCCCATTAAACATTTAAACAAATGATTTCAACTGTTTTGAATTCAATTCAATTAATTAATCTATGTTTCATTTTTTAAACATATTATTATTGTTATTATTATTATTTAAACTAATCATTTATTCTGTTTTTAATCAATACTACAGTTATCAACATTTCTCATGCATCATTTCTGATTTATTTCTTCAATGAGCTAATCTATATGTGCCTTTTGTATAATAATAATACAAAAAAAATCTACAAATCATCAAAAAATGCACAAGTTAGTTTGGTCACACTTTATTTTAAGGTACAATTCTCGCTATCAACAAACCATTACAAGCCTTTTCGTTTAGGTTTTGGGTAGGATTAGGGATGTAAAATATGGTCATGCAGAATATTTATAAGTACTAATATACAGCCAATATGTTAATAATAGGCATGCTAATAAGCAACTAGCTAATAGTGAGAATTGGTCCCTATACTAAAAGTGTTACCGTGAGTTTTTCCATTTGAAGTCATTACGATTTTGATTGATTTACGCACTAGTATTGGTTGAGTGCAGTGATTTCACATCTTTTTGATTCGCTGAGTTAATTGCAATGCATTCTTGTATTGTGTTCTACATAAATAATATGATGCTTCCTCAGAATTGATCCAAACAGGAATCTTATAAGGATAAATAAGATGCTTAGGTTTTGAGCGCACCTGAGGCAAGCATTTGTTAAATGTCTTTGGCAGGTATTTTAGGCAGGTTGATGCAATGTTTTAAAAAATGAACTGAAAACAGTCTTATTTGCATGTGAAATGTTTGCCTTATCATTAGCTCTCTCGTGCTGCATCGAATTCCACAGCACACAAACAAAAGAGTGGATGGGCTTTGATGCTCAAGCCCGTAAGACCATAAGAAGTGAATTATGCGCTGTCAAGCAAGCACCTGCTATCAGTATCTTTCTGCTTTCCTCTCCATTTCGCAAACACACACACAAATGACATGTCATCTTAATGTTGACAGAAGAATTTCTTGGAAGCTTTTGAAAGCCCTCATTTAGGGCGTCCTGTCGTGTGTTGCACATATTTGAGAATGGACATATTTTTTCATCAAAGGACATTCAGCACACACACACACACACACACACACACTGAGAAAGAGAAAGAGAGATGATGCTGATGTCAGACTCATTAAGTGCTGAGGAGCTTTGTGGACAACCAGCTGACACACTTCCTGTTCGTGTCAATTTGTGTCCTATATGAGACACACACACACAAACACCAGGTAAAGAATCAGTCACATGTCAGAGCTTGTGACAGGACAGATAGAGTGCTGTCTGCAACTGTGTCTGTCTGTGAAACCAGATGCCTGAAGAGCGAGACCAGATGAGGACTCATACTTCTGTGATGGAGACTGAAGAGACGGAAAGTGCAAGGAAAAGACGAGTTGAGACGGGAAGAGATGAGAAGAAAATGAGACATTGAGAAAAGACAAAACTGAAATCTAAACGTTTATAAAAAAGGGCAAGTGAATAGAATAAAATAAAATAAACATTAAGTGCTGAGACAAGAAATATGAGATAAAGTGATCAAATTCAAGAAAAATAAGATAAAAGATAAAAAGTCAAAAGAAATAAGGTAAGGAGAAGTGACTGAAATATATAAATATGTAAAGGAATAAATACAAATAAAATAAATAAATTAATAAATTATGCTGAGACAAGAAATATGAAATATAGTGATAAAATGACAAGTCAAAGGATAACGAGAAATGACAGAAATCAAAGAAATATATAGAAATGTTTAAAGGATATAAGCCCATATGACATATGAATAAAATAAAATAAAATAAAAATAAATATGAGAAAGTGATAATACAAAAAACAATAAAAAATTAGGTAACGAGAAGTGTCCTGGTCACTTTTAAAATAAAATAAAATAAAATTAGATTAAATTAGATTAAATTAGATTATTTAATTTTATAAATTAATAAATTATGCTGAGACAAGAAATATGAAATATAGTGATAAAATGACAAGTCAAAGGATAACGAGAAATGACAGAAATCAAAGAAATATATAGAAATGTTTAAAGGATATAAGCCCATATGACATATGAATAAAATAAAATAAAATAAAAATAAATATGAGAAAGTGATAATACAAAAAACAATAAAAAATTAGGTAACGAGAAGTGGCTGAAATCAAAGAAACATATAAAAGATAAAAAGTTTATTTTAAAAATTATAAAAAATATGAGTCAAAGAAAGAAGATAATGAAAGCCTAGAGAAAATAAGGTGACAATAAAAGAGATTAAATGAATAGAAAAATACACAAGAAAAGAAAAATCCAATCATGACAAAATGAGGCGACAATTCCATTTGAAAATAAATAAAGCAAAATAAATAAAATATATAAAACAAAACAAAAAATCAATTAAAAGACAAGAAATGTGGCAACGAGAAGAGACGAGATGAGAGCAAAGAGATAAGGAAAATACTTGAGACAAGGTGTGCAGAAAATAAGTCAAGAAAAATGAGAAGAAAATGACAGACGTCACTAAAGGCACACATATTATTAGACAAACTTACAGCGTGTAATGTCATATCCTTCTATCCTTCTACAGTCCTACAAACATGCCTCCTCAGCAGCAGCCCACATTCACAAGAAATTCTCTTCATTAGGACTATATTGAATGTAATGTGCTTGTTAGAGACTGACATGTGAGTCCATGGGGACTCAAACAATTAACCAGGAATTTACTAATGGTTGCAAAAGCTTTTGTGACCTGAATTTATATCAGCACCTGTTTGTACTGTTTGGAAACCTGGAATACTGGGCCGGCACAGATATATTTCTGCTTCTGAAACCAACCTGACACATCTGTCCTTAAAAAAATTCTTAACATGTAGCCTTCTGAGACAGTGAGACACTCTCAGACATGAACATACTCAGGTATGATGAAACTGGAAGCTATTAGCTATGTTTTTATGCATATTTCAAACAGTGGGATGAGTGTTTTTTCCCTTCATATTTAAGAGACAGAGTGTTTTCTCAGTGGTACAAGTTAAATAGCATGAGAAATATTTTATTAGTGCAGGAGGTTCATTTATCATAATGATCAAAGTGCTCTGGAGCTTCTTAGATCCCAGAAATCTGTCCTGGTCACTTTTAAAATAAAATAAAATTATATTAAATTAGATTATTTAATTTTATTTAATTTTATTTAAAAATTTAAAATGTTTAAAATAAAATGAAATAAAAATACATTTTATTAAATAATTTCTGTTGTTTTACACACTTGTGTGAAAATAGGGCAGATCTGTGTGATGAGCTACATGTTGTGATGTGTGCGAGATGTGGTGTTTGAGAGTCTGGTCAGAGCACTGCAGATAGGAAGCAATAACGAGTGAGCAGCTCCGGGCTAAAGGACACTAACGGAGCTCCACCAGCATAGCCAGATCTCACAAGAGCAACAAGCAACCTGAACCTGCTCTAACTAAACAAGCTCAAAATAAACCTACATATCTGACCCCAATATTTCTGTGCTTGCTTGAGGTTGTTGACTATTGTGTTGACTACTGACATTTTAATTATAATAAACAGACGTTGGGCTTGGCTTTTTTTTTTTTTTTTTTTAAAGTTGCTTATATACATAATAATAATAAATATACATTTTTAGGTTGGTGAAGGGCTTAGGGAGTGCATGTGAGAGAAGGAGGTGTAAAGAGAAAACAAAAAAAATTGCGGTAATCTGGGCTAAGTGCTGGTCTCAGAGCGTCTCTGAACATAAAGCCTGTGTAATAAAACGATTCAGCGGTAAAGCTTTGATAAGAGCCATCCACACAAAAGCCCAACGATCTTTCTAAACGCCTATTAACACAACATTAGAGTCCCAGAGTCTTCTATACGATATCTGGCTCCAATATTATTCTCATAGGATGCATTAGAGCATTGTGGATTATGTTATGTGGCTATATACAGAACATTTAATAAACTGCAAACAGACCCGGAGAAGAGTTTGTGTAAATGTAAATAATACTAAACTGTGTCATGGGATCAACTTCCAACATATAAACCAGAGGCAGTGTATTATAAACAAACCTCAACACATCTCCTGTTTTGCAGCGCTGCTGAATTTCATTATTTATGGAAATACACACAGTGATGGTCACCCATAATTGGTCTCTACATATCTGAGCTAACTAAACATTTTGCGTGTGTGTGTGTGTGTGTGTGTGTGTGTGTGTGTATAAAAGCATGAGGACAAATTTAAACAGTTCTGTGTTTAATACTGAATTGCATGCATGAATGAAATTTCAAGTAAAAAAAAATGTCTGGCAGGATAAAGTCAATTTCTGAATTAATGGCTTTTTTAAATAAAGCTGAAGGTTTACTGTGTCAAATATTTAAGATGTATTCACTGCAAGTATTTTAAAGCATAGTGAGAAAATAAAAGGAACCTAAAATAACTATGATAATATTGTCTTTTATACTGTATTTATGTGTTATTTAGCACTTTATGCACTCACAAGTACCTATTTACTCTCTGGTGGCAATGGGCTTTCAGGTCATCATGAACATCAAAATTCAATAGAAAAAAAATCCCCAAATTTCCCCCCCAAAAAAAAAACGTCTGTGACCTGCTTGTCATCACAAGGACCGGAACATCAGACTCAAATTAGACGTCTCACACAGCTTATCTACACTACACAATCTACTTACTATCAAAATAATTTTTTCCATGTGTGTGTGGTAGGTGTAGTGAAATCCACTTTGTCTACGTGATTGGTGGATTTGCTCATGGGCTGCCCTATCCGCAGCCAGTGGGAGGGTATATAGGCTGTTTGGCTTGACTGAATGGGGTCTCGATTTCGTTTGTTGCTTTGTGTCATTTTTAGTTGACAGTCAGAGCAGCACGCCAACGAGGTTCGGTGGCTGGTATTTTGAGGGAGGTTGCCCTTCAGCAGTTAGCGGGTCGGGCTAGACTGGTTGGTACAGCTGCTACAGAGGCTTGTCTGTCTATGTGGATGTGGCCGTGTCTCCCAGGCATAAACACTGTTTCCAGATCAGTGTAAACTAAATGAGCAACTAACATGTACGCTTATCTGCTCGCCTGAGTTGGAGAACTTTTCTTTTCACGACCGTCTGGGTCGTATCCTGGGGCGATTATAGCTCTGTGGTGGCGACGCAGGAATCACTCTCCGGAGACGCTGTTGCTTTTATTGAATACAGTAGTTTAAATTTATTTTGTGTGTGTGTGTGTGTGTGTGGTGATGCATTGAGGTTTATGTAGAGTGTGTGTGGTTTGCCTTTTGTGTGGTGAGTCGTTGGTTTATTAATTACATAAATTGTTTTTTTTGTATTCTTTGGTGTGGTTGTCTTGAATTGTGGATTCTTTTCTCTTTCTTTTGATGATTGTACTGTAATTTAATCGGAGTTAATTTTCCTTTTGCCTCATTGATTTTCTTGCATTCTAGTATTTTGTAGTAGTTCATTTGTAGTGTTTCTTATCTTTTCGTTTTTGCATTAGTGGTTTTGTTTTGTTTTTTTATTTGTATTTATTATTTGTGTTTCGTGTATTTGAGTTATTTTGTGGGGTCGTACAAGTATAGGATGACTTAATTTTCCTTTGAATTAATTTTGTAAGTTACTTTATTTTTCTTATAACCCTGTTTCTTCTGCATCCTGTGTAACATTTTGTTTTCTGTGCAGGAGCTGAGTGCCTAAGGCAGGGGGGGATTTCTGGTGGCGGTCCTCTTGTCATGAGTGTTGTGTGACGTGTGGAGGAGTGGAGTGTGTTTGCTGTGTGAGTGTAGGTGCACAGGTATAAGGGGAGGTGACTTGCTGTGGAGGCTGTATTATGCCAACTTAACCGTATTCCCTGCTGGTAAGCCTCTGCTCCTGCACCAGGACACTTATGTGTTAACGACCCTGGTTATCTTTTCTTACTGTATCTCAATAAGTTTGTGTTTTGTCTTGTCTCGATGGGGCATTTTTGGTCTTTGTATTTTCAACTATCTTTAATAAAATGTGTACCTTTTATATCTACGTCTCCTGCCTACTGCTAGTGAACTAACCTGTGTGCTTTTAGAAAGTACTTTATTTGGTATTGGTCCCTGGGCCATACCCAGGTGGCGTAGTCGCTTGGTATTAATTAGAAGAACTCTTACCATCCCCCCTGCCACACGTGCGTCCAAAACTGTCCAAAAAGTATGTTTAGATCAGTCCAAATCTCAGTAAAACCTGAAATTATTTGCACTAAGGGGAGCAGCCATCAGTCCCCATGACAAAAACGGCTAATAAACAGACTAATTAATGTCTTAATGAAAATCTAAAGCAGTTTAGGAGATATGGAATATCATTACACAAATGTGCGTGAAAGTGAAATATTTTCATATCTGAATACAGAGACAAATAATACAGATCAACGATTAACGTTGTTTAATGTACTGAGACAGTGGCTTTAGAAGACATTTTTTTTAGTGCTGTCAAACAATTAATAGTGATTAATCGCATCCAAAATAAAAGTTTTTGTTTACATAATATATGTGTGTGTGTACTGTGTGTATTTATTGTGTATATATAAATACACATACATACAGTATATATTTTGAAAGTATTTACATGTATATATTTATATTCATATCATTTATATTATATATAAATATATTTAATATACAAACATAAAATTTTTCTGAAATATACAATACATGCATGTGTGTGTATTTATATATAAATAATAAATATACACAGTACACACACATATATTATGTAAACAAAAACTTTTATTTTGGATGCAATTAATCGCGATTAATCGTTTGACAGCACAATTTTTTTTTGCATGTTATTGATAATATATAGTCTGCTGTCTTTTTGTATGATTGTTTCAATCTGTCTTATGGCTTGTGGCTTTGTTTTGTTTTTTGGACAGGAGATCATATTAATATTATATTATTTAAGAATATACATGTATGTTTAATATATATATATATATATTAGCGTTCAAGGGTTAGGGGTCATTAAGACTTATGCTCACCAACACTGCACTGTTATGATCAAAAATACAGTAAAAACAGTAATATTGTGAAATATTATTACAATTTAAAATAACTGTTTTCTATTTTAATATTATTAAAATGTAATTTATTCCTGTGATGACAGCATCATTACTCTAGTCTTCAGTGTCAAATGATACTTCAGAAATCATTCTAATATGCTGAAACTGTTTTATGATTATCAATTTTAAGTTTAATTGTTTTATTGTATTTTTAAACCATGATACATGTTTTTCAGGGTTTTTTTAAATGAATATTAAGTTCAAAATAAGAGTATTTATTTGAAATGAAAGTCTTTTGTAACCATTATAAATGTCTTTACTGTAACTTTCAATTTAATACATTCTTGCTGAATAAAAATGTCAGTTTCTTAAAAACAAAAAACAAATCTGACCTAAAAAATGTTAAAGAGTAATTTGGATCTTAAATTAACCCAACATTAACTTAAATTAACTTTTCAAATGTTATAGGATGTCCTCTAGGAATCTGTATAGCTGTGATATAAACTTGTCTGAAGTACTGTATACTTTTATCACAAATTATGACATTCAAGCACAACTATAATTGACAACTATAAATATATGTGGTTTTAAGTGTGAGAAAAAAAAATCATACATTCTTGAAATAATTCCCCTTAAATCATATATGCAAATAAATCTTATTGACTTTTTGGCTTCATAATCAGAATTATGCTTTGGCCTTATATGCTACACACACATTCTAACACTCAAATTAAAAACATAAATCCATACACTTAGGTATGCATGTGGGTGCACTGATTCATTGCAAGAGAGTCACATATCATAAAAGTTAAACCACAACAGCAAGTCTATGCTGCATGCCTCTGTTATTTTTTAATTAGACGAATTCTCAGAAAAATATACACTGTCCTATTCCAAAAACAATTATGTAGAGGATCTTATCAGGATTGACACAATTAAACAACAAATAATGAATAACACTTCTTCAGTTTTGGGCTACGAGCCCAGCGCATGTCCAAGTTCAAAAGTCTTAATCTAATTTTAGACATTTTTCACTAATAAACACCCACAAGTCTTTAGACTCTGGAGACTCTCAAACATCAATGGACCGAAAGCTGTGGGCAAACACAGTCTGAGCTCCACATTTCACACTGATTTCATTTGCCGTCTTATACCAGTATGAATTACAACCACATGCTTTGACAATCAGAGGACGACTTAGCAAAGGAATCAGGACGTTACTGCCTCTGTTGTAACTCCCTACTGAGCGGATGATTAATGTGAGACCTTGCAATCCCTGGGCAGCCGACTCTCATTCCCCAGAGCCAAAATCAAACCCAAATGGCATACACATTGAAACATTTCTCATTCTCCAATCTCTCCATCTCTCGCTTTCATTTCATCTCTTTCCTTTCGCTTCTGTCCCAATTCCTCCACAGCGTTTCCCACACCAACAGCTCGGTGATACATGTGCTGGGAATGCCGGAATGTGGGAGAGTACAACAGGATCCCTGACCCCAATCTTCCTCACATGAGAATTCGCCTTAATGGTCAGGCATTCACGGGGACTTTGATTGGAGGATGTTTTGGAACAACAGTCCCATCAGCCAATCAGATTTAAGGGTTAAAATGGGGCTTCAGCAACATTCTCATCAACCTACACTCTTTAAAAAAAGGTTCCAAAAGGGGATTTTTGTAATGATGCCATAGAAGAATATTTTGGATTCCGCAAAGAACCTTCTAGTCAACATTCACACTTTGAAAAACGCATGATGTGGGCAGTGCACTCTTATCAATAATCTGAAGACCCTTTCTCCACAATAAAGAACCAGTCTGCAATGGAGGTTCCATGGATGTTAAAAGTTCATCATGAAACCACAAATTCAAAAAAGAACCTTTATTTTTATAACTGTGGAATGGGGAAAAAACACAAGGTTTTGAAGCACTTTAACAAAACCGTTTAACTTATTATAACTTAATCGTTGCATTTTAATGCGAGACACTACAAAAGATGTGAGATGCCAATGCGTCAAACACATCTGTCTAGTCTTGTTTACATAGAAAAACAAACAATAGAAAAGTGGCACAATGGAGTGGAAGAACCTGTTTTGTGTGAACGGCCCCTTAAAAACCATTTTAGTAACCTAAATAAAAACTTTTTCCACTCTAAAGAACCTTTTTTGCAATGGAAACTTACATGGATGTTAAAGGTTCTTCATGGAACCGTAGATGCCAATAAAGAACCTTTATTTTCAAGAATGCTTAACTTCTGGTGTTGTTAATGGAAAAGGTTAGGGATGTCCTCAAATGGGCTGTTTTGGAAGATCCAAGTTTTGGTGTAAACACAGTTGTGCTATTCTATCTGCTAATGTCTCTGGATGCCTCTGGGGCATGTTACGGCTTTTATTTACAATTATTATTTCCTTCTTGCCTGGTGCATTAACTTTGTTAAGCCGTTTGTGTATCTTTTAGGGAGTTCCTGATACATTGGCGAGAAAATATACACTCCTAACCTTAAGGTTAGAAAAATATTGAAGAATTAAGATGCTTTGCTGTCTTTGGATAACAGTTGAATATGTCTGAATTGGATCGAAACGGACTCGGATTGAAGTGGCCTAAAATGTGATTTAGAGGTGATATGCATGTGTTTTAGACTCTCGGGCCGTCTAGAGCTTCATCTTCTAGGCATGAGTATAAGTTGAGTTATGTTTGTCTGAAAGCAAAAATAATGCAAAACACAACCAATCAGAATGCATCGAGTGGAATTCTGTCGTTTCTATACATTTGCATATATCTGAATTCTGCTCAGTTCTCCATAATTCATGTCGGCTCAAACTGCCAATGTAACTGAAAATTAAAAACTCATTGGAAATGTTATAGTAGTAGTTATGGATTGGCTTCATTTGATGTGTGCATGTGTGTTGTGTGTCTGTTTGTGTGAGTCCAGAAAGAATCAGAACAGAGCTGAAGTCAATACAGAGACATTGCTGTTGTCATGACAACACCATAGCCAGATTGCCCAAATAAACAACTGATGTGTCTCTGTTTGTTTCTTACATGTTAACATATTATATATATATATATATATATATATATATATATATATTTTTTTTTTTTTTTTAATTATTATTATTTTTTTTCACCAGTAAAAATAGTAGGTTGCATTATGTGCAGAGACAACCTGAGGAGGTTGTTTCAGGTTTTGGTGGATTTTAAAAGAACAGAAAAAGTGGTTTTAAAAAGAAGCCAGCCAGTATCATTGAATGAATCAGTGGAATGAAAGCGAACATACAGTAAAACAGAGAAAATGTGTTGAATTTCAGCTTTTATCAAAGGAGGGGTTAAATCAATGTTGATAGACTGTGATTATTCTCAGTGAAAGGCTCTGATGAGTTGTCTGCAGGGGTCTAATTAGAGTAATTATTGGCTATATACACTCTTAAAAATAAAGGTGCTTCACGATGCCATAGAAGAACCTTTTTGTCCAAATGGTTCCATAAAGAACCTTTAACATCTGAAGAACCTTTCTGTTTCACAAAAGGTTCTTTGGGGCGAAAAGAAGGTTCTTCAGATTATAAAAAGGTAAGAAAGAGATGGTTCTTTAAAGAACCTTTGACTGAATGGTTCTTTGTGGAACCAAAAATGGTTCTTCTATGGCATCGCTTTAAGAACCTTTTGAAGCACCTTTATTTTTAAGAGTGTAACAGAATAACAAGAGTCCTGGGAGGGCAAGCCAATGATCATTGCAACACCTCTGCCAGGTTCTATATTTACAGTATAAGCAGGGCCTTCACAACAACATTGCCCCTATTCAAAAATACCATTTGTTTCTTGTTACACACTGGAATTCTGATTTTATAAGAAATTAAAATGAACATTTCCAAATCTGCCCATTTGTCATGTTGAGCCTATTCCTTGTGTGCCAAAGTCTTTAATAATGCCCTATTCTCAATCTCATTACTTGGTTTTTCTCCCATTTCTTTAAGTATAGATGCCAAGATACAGACTAGGGTACATCTGAATATATTCACCACATGGATTATCCAATATTCAGTTGGATTCGCTTTCAACAGTGCATGCATAAATTCATCGTAAAACTGTGTTATTTGGCAGGGCAAACCAGCAGCTCCACTGAGACCTACAGATCACACAGGTAGAAGCTCAAATGTAGAAATACAGATTTCCTACAACTAACAGACAAGCACATTTTTCTGACACATTATTATTATTTTTTTTTTATAGCTGCCTCTATCGTTCGACGTACTGCATGGAGGTCACGTTGGATTGAGAGGGTTACAGTGTTTAGAGTTGACCATGCCATTAAAGCTTAGTCTGAGAAAGCACAAAACACACGTGTCTCGTGTTTTTGTACAGCAATATAATGGTGTGCATGCACAAAAGTCCTCTCTCGAAGAGAAAACCAGCCTTTTTTAGATTCAAAATAACATACATTGCAAAATGCAACAAATAAATAAACAAACTAACAAATAAATAAATAAAAGTAATGCACCTATCGCAGTATTTCCTAAAGGCAGACCACAGTACAAACCCCTTCAACCACAGTATGAATTTTTCAACACTATGTGCAATATTCTCAAGTGTTTCTTATGGCCTTGTAAGGTAGAACAAAAATAAGCTCTGAGGTGAGAGCACATGATCATCTAAACTGACCCGTCCTATACAAAACCCAGCTATACGTACATCACCAGAGCCTCAGAAGAATGCTAGACAGATTAAATATTAACGTTACAAATGCATAAAGGGATTATGTTTTAAGATAACATTTTGGAACATGCAGTACATTTGATATATTTTTAGATGTTATACATAATATTTTTGTTGTTATTTTATAGCATACTATATTATAATAAACTAAAATAATTATAGATGTTGTATGTTATATTTTTTGTCAGAGCATAGTAAAATCCAGCAGCAGCTTTTCTTTGCATTTGAATTTATATGTATATCTGTATTTCTAAGTATAGTGTGGGAGTCAACACTTCAAGTACACACTGTGAGAAAGCCTCAATTTCCTCCAAATACTAATTATTTACAGTGAACAATAATCTCCCCTGAGGAGAGCTGAATTTGGTTTCATACTGAGCACTGAAAATGCTCGTAATGGGGAGAGATTCACTCACAATGAGAAGGACAGTCTCTTTCAAATCATGCCACACACACACGCACACACACACACACAATCCTTAAAAAATGTGGAGAGGTAGAATTAGTGACTGAATACTACTCTTTCTTCTATTGTAATAACTAACAAATAAAAATATGTTTGAACAGTTCTTCTTAAATGACTCAATGAATCAATCATTGACCAAATGACTCCTGATGTAAAAGTATGCCTGTGTGAGAAACTGCTATTGCAGGATTTGAATTCAAAACAGCAGGTTCATTATGAAGATATTTAAGAGCTGTAGATCATTTATTATATTGAAGAGTTAAACAGACAAAACCCACACACAAGATCCAAAGAAAGTGATCACACCGCATATCAAAAACCTCTAATAGACCTTTTCATAGGCCTAAAACAACACCGATAAATACTGCTAGAGATAAGTGTGCTTATGAAATATGATCACAGCATATGTTACAAGCTGTATTATACACTGCACTCATGATGAGATGAAGTGCACTACTTCATTACTGAAGACACATTCCATGAGTAGAAAATAAAATAGGATGTGATTTTTCCAATAAATGGTTATTGAAGTCAACCTCATGAAGTCAAACTAAATATTAAAGCCAGTTTTCTTTATTTTCCGTTCTTCATTTCAATTTAAAAAATGTGAGATGTTCAAAACTGATTTTGTAATTTTGTTGAATCTTCTACCACTGTGTGTAAATAAATAAATACAATGGCAGTAGTGGCTGCATCAATTGAACATCAATTAACAGTTTACTACATTCATTTTTCTATCATTTCAATATTGGATACAATCAAGAAGGCAAAAAACAAACAGTTTTGTGTTCGGCAGAAGAAAGATTTTTGGTGAACTATGCATTTAATGGTTGTGCACTATATTCCAAGTCTTTTTTTTTCTGACCAAAGACTGAAAAAAGGCCGAAAAGTCTCTCAAACTCAAAACTTCAAACTTGACCTGCACTTATGGAAAACAGTAGCACATTCCTGAGAAGTTATTTTTTCCCATTCTACAGAACAAAGTCAGTCATACAGAATGCGATATGCGTAAATTATGTCAAAATTGCCATTTTCTGACAGCTATACTTGTAAATCCTATAGGAAATCACAGCTTCTGAGACAAGCGAAATTAGTCTCACAAAACACCTCTGGTGAAGTATTTTGCTAAATGTCTTTCTGTCACTCAGCCAAGCACTGCTGATAAGAAAACCTCAAAAACATTTGTGAATTCGTGGAAGACCAGAGAACAAGTGTGTGAGTGTGCCTTACTATGAAAATTAGTGTCTCTTCATTGGACTTTTCCTCTTAGTTCGCTGGTGAATTACTCTCAAATGTTCTGAATCACAGTGAACCCACAGTTTCCAGGTTCAACGATCCTCTCAGTCTCCGACACACTTGAAATGTCTCATAAAAGTGTGCTTTAGAGACAAAAAAGGGTAGAATGGAAGGAACAACTATCGAAACACCTTCAGATGATGAAGGTGGTCTCTATTGAGACGCTAAATCTCAAACTTTTGTCTGAGTGGACAATTTCATTTGATGTGAACTGAAAAAGGCTAAAACAGATAAATCTACAGTCTGAACTTGGCTAAATCATGTTAAGCTATATTACTAACAGCCACGGTGCGTCCTCTCATCCATTTAGTCACTCTATAACCAGCCCTCTACTCAAATATTTGTTGTTTAGAATCTGGTTTGTGTCATAAAGTGCATCAAATTCTCTCAGCTAACGCCACAAGCTGCTTACTTGCTACGCTAATCGCTTAGTGCAAACGGTTCTCCTGTGACTGCAGGCTTATCAGCTACACTTGCTCGCCTACTTCCGGAGAAACGAAACAACCTCAAAAACATAAAAAACAAGACAAGTATTTTGCAATGTTTGTGGATACCAGGTGAAACCGCTTTATGACAGTCTGTGCAAAGCCTCAATTATAAAAGTGCGATAATAAAACCGAAAAGCAAACTGACAGACTAAAAAAAAAATACTTTCTTCGTATTATTGCTGCTAGACTGAGACTTTAAGGATGAAAACAACATTGTTTTCTCTCTCAAGCACTCAGTCATCTTTGGTTAGGTAGGAATTAGAGCTCAAAGATGGATCCCATATTTGATAGATGACTTTAGGGTCTCTGACCATCACTTCATCCATCATAAGATGATGATCTCGCAGGGCAGAATGACACAAAACAGACTGACCTGACAGAAAAAAAACGTATGTATATATATATATCACAACATGCAACTGGTAACTCGCACAACTCACTGGGAATGAACATGTCATGAAACAATTGGAACAGGATGAGACATGACCGAACAGAACCACGCATGATCAATCAAGTGAAGAATAACCAGGTTCATCAAGATGGAAATAAAGTACAGAGCTTTGTTTTTAATAAACTAATTTCCCATTTCTTGATCTATCAATTTAAAATGAGCCTGTTATGAAGAGCTCATTTACGAAATGGTGCACATTTAAAAATGATAATGCGATTAAAAATGCTAGTTTACAGCACAAATAAGGATAGCAGAAAAGATTTGAGTTTTTTTGGTGCCATTTTTTGTGTCATTTAGTTTTCCAAAACCATATGACAGCTTTGTTTGTGGAACAGCTTGAAATTAAAATGTATTTACTCTGTTTCGAATCTCATTTATATCTGCATATTAAAGGTTTGTGCATTATGGTAGATTACAATGCATGTAAATAAGATTTCATATTTAATATTGCGGTGAATAACAAAGGTTTTTAATTTGGCTTCAGAACAATTGAAATATAGCTTATAAGTCAGACTTATGATTCATTTATTGTTGTTTTGGGAGTTTGACAAGAACCCATCACCATTCACTTCAACTGTATGGAAAAGATTATGGTGAACATTGTTCAAAACATTGTTCAGAAACCAACAGTTCTCACAAGTTACTTTCTTGTCTAACTTTTCATTCTCCTTCTTAATGAGGCAGATATGTCGATCTTAACATCCTCAGCTTTCATGAAATGTGTGATATTGAATATTGAATGTGATATTGAAATTTCTCTTTGCATCTGTCTGTATCAAAGCAATCATGACCTACAGGGGAAAATACCAGAGACATCCTTCAAAAGTGGCTCTTTGGCTCCAGAATCTCTGTCTCACTTTCTTCAATAAATGAATGACAGAGAGTGAGAGAGAGAGAGAAAGTATAAGATAACACAGAATCTGTAATGTATCTACAACATTTACACCCACAAATCTTTAGCTAGCAAACTACGATGTTCAGTAGAACAAGCATTACACCGACTTGTGCAGGAACCATGTTTTTGTACAGTAGACGACTGACCTGCTGTGACGCCATCATTAGCATGACTGAAGTTTGTAAGTTGTTTTGTCAGTTTTATTGGCCATCAGGCAATGAAATAAAAAAGTTTGGCAGTCCTGTTATCTAAAATTAAAACCTGTTATCTAAAATTGTTAATTAAAATTATAGTCTGAAATAACAAAATAATCTAAACATTAGCTGAAAAACAAATGTTGCCTTGGCAGCTGACTGAATAAAATAAGTATAGTTTGACATTTAAAAAAAAACATACAAACTAAAACAGCTAAATAGCTACATTTTATTAAAAAAAAAATAAAGCTAAATAAAAATATTTTTAAAAACACATAAGGTGTGTTTTGAGGTGTGTTTGAAGCAAAAATTACGCAAATATGAGTTAAAATTAATTACATAGTTCATAAACAACAGTTTCGATCACACAAACAAAAGAACACATGCATTTTGCATACATTTGCATACGTTTATATATTTTGAAGTCCCTGTTTTGTCCAGATGTTGCAGGATGAAGTGCAGTCCCATATTGACTGCATCATCCACGGACCTGTTTGCTCGGTAAGCAAACTGCAGGGGGTCTAGTAAGGGTCCAGTAATGTCCTTCAGATAAGCCAACACCAACCTCTCAAATGTCTTCATGACCACACACATAAGGTGTGTTTTGAGGTGTGTTTGAAGCAAAAATTACGCAAATATGAGTTAACATTAATTACATAGTTCATAAACAACAGTTTTGATCACACAAACAAAAGAACACATGCATTTTGCATACATTTGCATACGTTTATATATTTTGAAGTGCAATTCTGCTGTATTAAAAGCATGCATACACATGCTCACACTCAAACACACAGGTTGCACAACTGATTGTTATTTTGAGGAAAAAAGATGAATGATTAATATTTTGTGATCATTAATCCTTGTAGGCTCATGTACCCAAACAAATGCATCACAGCTGTCACTGATAAAATACACAAACTATGGCATTAACCCCAAATTTGAACCAACTTCAGAAAAAGCAGAATTTCTAGACTGAGGCTTTATGCATATAAATTGGACATTAAAACATTGTGAATCTGTAAACGGGGACGGAAATTAAAATTCTCTTTTATGTACTCTCTGGCACAGATCTCTTTCCTTTCTTTCACATACACATCTTTATCTCTCTGACAATACAATAAACAGCAAATGGGCTTGTGTCGACTTCACAGCTGCTGTTTTGTGGGAAGACACAAGGTAGGCCATTGTAACAAGGTTAAAAGATATTGATCATTAATCCTTGTAGGCTCATGTACCCAAACAAATGCATCACAGCTGTCACTGATAAAATACACAAACTATGGCATTAACCCCAAATTTGAAGCAGAATTTCTAGACTGAGGCTTTATGCATATAAATTGGACATTAAAACATTGTGAATCTGTGAACGGGGACGGAAATTAAAATTCTCTTTTATGTACTCTCTGGCACAGATCTCTTTCCTTTCTTTCACATACACATCTTTATCTCTCTGACAATACAATAAACAGCAAATGGGCTTGTGTCGACTTCACAGCTGCTGTTTTGTGGGAAGACACAAGGTATAAAATGTAACAAGGTTAAAAGATACGTGGGCTGGAAGATACAGACAGAGATGAGGGACGTGTGATCTCTAGATCTGTTCTTGCCTGAAGATTGCCCTCATGTTCTCTAATAAGGAGACAAAAGTCTTTTTATCTGTTTGTTCATGATGTCGTGCTGCCTACATCCTCCCTGTCCAACACTTCATCTGCTAATAATTAATCCCTGAACAGTTATAAACTTGCATTTACACTGAAAATCCTACACAGTGAAAACACTGTTAAAATGACTAATGCAGTTTCTGTACGCAACCAAAGACCTGCTTGCTTCAGATATAATGACCTGCGCAGCCCAAACCCACCAGTGACACCACCATACATTACAGTAAAAATAGCCTCAGCCTCTGAAAGCATGCATGAACTGCCCACATTCGATTCAACTTACTTTACACAACTTAAAAACTAACTACTTTATTAAAGTTTTAGGTTAGTGGAATTACATTTTTGGGAAATGTAAAATCCCCACTCCAATCTGATTGGCTGGCTTTACACAACTTAAAGGGATAGTTCACCCAAAAATAAAAATTATGTCATTAATTACTCACCCTCATGTCGTTCCAAACCCGTAAGACCTCCGTTCATCTTCGGAACACAAATTAAGATATTTTTGATGGAATCTGACAGCTCTCTGACCCTCCCATAGACAACAAGGGTACTACCGTCTGGTGCGGCTGACACAGAACAACATATGCTGTTTATGTCAAGCGGGTGACGCGAAGGAGACAAATTGTTTAATAAAGTCGTTTTTTTCTTTCTTTCGTGCACAAAAAGTATTCTCGTAGCTTCGTAATATTACGGTTGAATCCCTGATGTCACATGGATGATTTTACCGATCTCCTTGCTACGTTTCTGGACGTTGATCGTGGTAGGACCCTTGCTGTCTATGGAGGGTCAGAGAGCTGTCAGATTCCATTAAAAATATCTTAATTTGTTTTCCGAAGATGAACGAAGGTCTTACGGGTTTGGAACGACATGAGGGTGAGTAATTAATGACAGAATTTTCGTTTTTGGGTGAACTAACCCTTTAAAAACAAACCAATTTGCCAAAGTTTTAGGTTACTGGAATTAAATCTTTGGGAAAACACTTAAAACTGAATTAAATATAGCAATTAACTAGATATTCTTAAGCAGAAGCATATATTCCACATTGTTTTAAGTTATGCGCAATAAGCAGTTTTTATTATTTTCTGGTGGACAGTAATTCTGATTACATTATGTTTATGCATATGTATATTTGGTCACTTACGCCACAATTAAAACTGCATAAATTCTAGAACTGTATATAACAGAATATCAAATCAAATGCAATTTAAATAAATATACTATTTTTTTATTTACTTTTTATTCAAATATTCTTTTACATAGAGGTTGTACAGTTTTAAAATAAGATATTTTGCATCTAATTCAAAGAAAATCAGACATTCTTTAATGTGTGACTCAAATGTTCAAAGGTGTTCAAATACTTTGTTTTTGTATTTGGACACTGCATATTATTTCTGTACATATTATTTCTACTTGTTCTATTCTAGCCTGTACTCCTCTGAGCAATCTTGAACGTTCTATTACAGCATGCTATATTTTGTATTTAATTCAATGAAAGTCAGACCTTTTTAAGTGTGACTCGAGTGTCCAAAAACATTTTGTACTTGAGCACTGTATATTAGTTCTGTATTTTTCACTATTTCTTACTTGATTCTAGCTTGTACTCTTCTGAACAATCTTTGAACTTTCTATTACAGCATGTTATATTTTGTATCTAATTCATTGCAATTCAAACATTTTTTAAGTGTGATACTATTTGGACACTGCATAATTATGTATAGCCTACTTCGCAATTTCTTTCTTTCATCTTTATTCTAGCTTTTTTACTCCTCTGAACAGTCTTTGGACTTTCTAGAACAGTTTTCATGCTAATGCCACCTCAAGATGATGTGCTCTTTTATATTCCTCGTTTGACTAAAAGCATCTGCCAAATGAAGAAATGTAAATGTAAATGTGCCTCCTCTAAGGGTGAACCCTTGTGGTGCACACTGATGGGGAATGCAGTCAATGGATGCATAATGCAGCATTATTGATTACCTCCATCCATAATGAAGGCTCATCAGAAAAGAGAGGGCAAAAGATCATCAGCATCTGAGACAGACGAGCATTTACTCCCACACGACTCCAATCCCTGTCCTAGCTGAAAATTGTCGTCTAAGTGTCACACTTTGTATTACCGCCATACTTCTTCAAGTGCTCAAGACACTTACCCCAGGCCATAAAACAGCAGAAACCTTTCAGTCCATCCACCTCTTTACAAATGTTCACAGTAAAAACCACTCTGGAGTAATTTAACATTGCTTTCGACTGTGCCCTATTTCTTCACCACACCTCCACAGCAATGATCTGGAGAAAAAGAGGACAAGAAGTATTTCAGAATGTTTTTCATATCTATTTAACAATGATAAAAATAACCCATGAAACGGCTTGACAAATGTCTTCTTTTCAGCAAGTTTAGACAGGACATAATGTACCTGTACCTATTTTCTGTATATTTGTAATGCTACGGGATATGTATCTTCAAAATTGTAAATAAAATAAAGATTATTGGAGCACTTTATAAAGAAAATACTGGTCTTTCTACTTGAAAATGTCATGTTTTCCAATTCAATATATTCTGTTTCTTTGTAATACTTGTAGAGTTTACTAGCAATTTCTGAGTGAAAATTGTTTCAAAGTAAATCAACACAATTTTTTATGTATCTGCTAATAGGTACATATACACTAAAGGCCACAGATGTTTATAAATTCAACCAAACAGGCCATGTGCTAATTCATTTTACAAATGTAGATTCTACATCAGAGACTCGCTTAACTCATTTGTGCTTCAAGCAAACAATCTCCATAAACGAAAGCCTAAATGCGAATCATGGGTAATGAGGCACCTGTTCCTCATTATCTGCACTCAGACTTTCAGAGGAGATGTTCTGACTTCACTGACATCGTAAGGAGGCTTTCTTTCCATAAGTGTTTTGCAAGTAAGCATTGTGTTCAAAACTTTGTTCGCATCTCTGGTTCTCAGTGACCACATCTGGCTCATTAAACCCAGCGGCTGCTTCATCACTGTTGAAAACCTTGCAACTGAAATAACTTGGATTACTATTACAAAATTTTATGGCATTAACAAATCAAATGTGTTTTTTTAAAGTGCAATTAGGCATATATTGTAAGCATTTTACACCAAAATCAGAATGTATTTTACGATTTGTATACTCACCGCACCTTGCTCTTTATTTACACATATACACATACATGCTCAGGCAAGATAAAATGCTCAAATGTGACCCCAAAGGTCAGCAAAAACTGAAAAACTAGTTTGAGTGTTTTAGGATGATATTTAATTATAAATCTATATAGCCATACTGAGCTGTATGTCTCAAACACAATACTCAAGTAATGACAGAGTGTGTGGCACAAGCTCAATTCATTTGCCATTAACTACACTCTTAAAAATAAAGGTGCTTCACGATGCCATAGAAGAACCTTTTTGTCTAAACGGTTCCATAAAGAACCTTTAACATCTGAAGAACCTTTCTGTTTCACAAAAGGTTCTTTGTGGCGAAAGAAGGTTCTTCAGATTACAAAAAGGTAAGAAAGAGATGGTTCTTTAAAGAACCTTTGACTGAATGGTTCTTTGTGAACCCAAAAATGGTTCTTCTATAGCATCGGTTGAAGAACCTTTTGAAGCAACTTTATTTTTAAGAGTGTATATGGAATTTGTATTTTGAACATGACAGAATCCAATTAGAAAATTTAAGGACAGTTGGGGTTTCCTATAGACGAGTAAAACAGGGCTGTATTTGCTAAATGGAAAAACAACTACTGTTTTATATAAATATAATTATAATTATAATTATAGAGCGTACCCCTAAAAAAACAGCAGAATAAAAAAACTTTGACAAACTAAAAACTGAATAATGATAAGCTTTTTATGATTGAAGACCTTTGCAGCATTAATACTGTTATGTTCTTGTTAATTACTGGGAAGCTGCTTTGGAAAAAAACTGTACTGTGTAAATAAACGTGACTTGACTTGCATAAATGATTGAGGCATATTGGTATGTTATAAATGAAATTGAACACGCTCGGTTGGTTCCACTGAGGGCGCCGAGTATACTTACTTTTACTTGTATTAATGTTGTTTTTAATGTTGGTTAGGGGCGTGCAGTAGAGGAGAGAGAGGGCATCTCTTGAGCTTGCCAGCCTCTTCACTGGGGGCTGGACTTAAGGAAAGCAGCACTTGTCTGGCGATCGTCATGACCTTTGCGCGTCAGATCACCACAACTGAAGCACATGCGCACCACCAGAATATGATCCACGTCTAGGAGACTTAAATGCATCTGTCCTCTTCAGTCTAAGAGTGCACACTTGAAGTCTCTGTAGAGGATTCCCATCTGCTGCCTTTTACGCACGAGAATCCGTGCGCAATGAAGCTTACCTGAGAGAGCGCGCAAGATTTTACGCATGAAAATCACAGCTCGTTTCCAAACCCAACCATGGGCTACGCGTCTAACCAAACCACGGCGAACAACGACACCGACCCGTTCGGCAGGAACGAAGACGTGGCCAAAATGGAGATCACGGTTTTAAGCGTCACCTTCCTCGTTGCGGTGATCGGAAATCTGTGCGTGCTGCTGGCCATGCACAACACCAAGAAGAAGAGCTCACGGATGCACTTGTTCATCAAGCACCTGAGCCTCGCAGATCTGGTGGTGGCTTTCTTCCAGGTTCTTCCACAGCTCTGCTGGGAGATCACCTTCAGGTTTTACGGACCTGACTTTCTTTGCCGGATTGTCAAGCATCTCCAAGTCCTAGGCATGTTCGCGTCCACCTATATGATGGTGATGATGACACTGGACCGCTACATCGCCATATGCCACCCTCTGAAGACTCTCCAGCAGCCCACAAAGCGCGCATACATCATGATCGTGTCCACTTGGCTCTGCAGCCTGTTGCTCAGCACCCCTCAATACTTCATCTTCTCTCTGAGCGAGATCCAGAATGGCTCGGATGTGTATGACTGCTGGGGCCACTTCATCGAGCCGTGGGGCATCCGAGCCTACATCACCTGGATCACCGTGGGCATCTTCCTCATCCCTGTCATCATCCTCATGATCTGCTACGGGTTCATATGCCACAGTATCTGGAAGAACTTCAAGTCCAAGACCAAGAGAGGCACTCTGCACAGCACTAAGAACGGGATGATTGGAAAGGCGTCTGTCAGTAGTGTCACCATCATCTCAAGAGCCAAACTAAGAACAGTGAAGATGACATTCGTGATTGTTTTGGCGTACATTGTGTGCTGGGCTCCGTTCTTCATCGTGCAAATGTGGTCAGTCTGGGATGAAAACTTCTCCTGGGATGGTAAGTTGATCAGGGTTACACATGTAAATATATTTAAGCTCAGTATTAAGTTTAAAAACGTTTTAAATGTAAATTCTACTTTCTGGCGCGAACGCTGAAAGTTTGTCTTTTGTCGCTCTAGAGCAGTTAAAACCAACGGTAAACATCTTAAAGTATAAACAAAACACTATTTTTGTTTTCGTGTATAATTCTTTAAAAAAGAGCTTGATAAATTGTAATAATAATATATTTCTATTTACCGTACATAAGAAAACAATCCGGCAGCTGGTGCTATGGTCCTCGCGCATATTTCCGTTCGCGAATTTATTTCGCACTCCCTGAGTAACTTATCTTATTTTGTAGTTACTGAAAACTTTTGGAAACCTAAATGTATATGAAAAATAAATAAATAAATAATAAAACAATACAAGACAACCTAATCGTTTTCATCGGTTTTATTTAAAACGCAATATATTCGCCCTAATTCTGGCAATATTCACAATTCTAGTAATAAGATGTAATTGCAAGCATCAGGCATGGTTTAATTTCCTTGCTGATGAAAATGCTAATGTAATTTCTATAATAATTAGGAACCACTCCTAAAAAGACCAAACAAGAAAGAACCAAAGATCATACTGGATTCCATTCAATGTGTTTTCCAGATCAGAACTTCAGTTTATCCAGGAAGATCTTATCTGTCTCTCAGAGGATACTTTTCTGAAGTCCATTAGCATTCCTTTGAGATTACAGGATTCAAGAGGTTGTATTACTGTTTTTCATTACTATCAGTGTGTGTGTGTATATATATATATATATATATATATATATAATTCAAGAGGTTGTATTACTGTTTTTCATTACTATCAGTGTGTGTGTATATATATATATATATATATATATATATATATATATATACTGTGCCGTTACATAATGCTTCATTATATAAAACTAATGTTGCCTTATTGGAAGTTTGTCTTCCAATCTTGAGAAATACTTGTGCACCATGGAATGAAAAATCATTGATTACACAACGTAATACTTTGTCAATATTTCATAAGGCTGACAGGGCATATTGATCTATCTATAATTGATTTAAGCTTGAAAAACAGGGGAACGTATAATCAGAGCACAAACCTACTGTGCAAAGACTCAAGAGTACCAAATAAAGCAAATGATTTTCAGAAACAAGAAATCCAATCTACTATTTTGATTATCATGCGAGTCAAAACAGATTGTAGTTCAAGTAGATGTTACTGCTCAATGCAGCAAAAACGTATCAACTTTTTGCAATGTTTTAACCTGCAACCTTTCAGTTATCAGCCCAAATCTTTAACCCCAAGGCTACATCACTCAATCCTTCTCTTTTTCAGATTCTGAGAATGCAGCGGTGACCCTCTCTGCCCTGCTGGCGAGTCTCAACAGCTGCTGTAACCCGTGGATCTACATGCTCTTCAGCGGACACCTCCTCCATGACTTCTTAGCCTGTTTCCCCTGCTGGAACAAACCCCAAAACACGTTACACAAAGTGGACTCGGACAGCAGCATCCGGAGGAACACCCTCCTGACCAAGCTGGCTGCTGTCCAGACCAAAGATGGGTTCGACTCTTGGAAAGACCCATGCAACTCCCGAAAGTCCAGTCAGTCTTTAGGGCTAGACTATTCCCGTAAATCCAGTCAGTGTTTGCAACTTGACTGTTAGCGCAAATCAAGCCAGAGTGTTCCAGTGGAGTCCTAGGAGCCAGATGGGGATAAATAAAGAAGCATGAAAATAAAAAAAATGTTATCTAATGATACGGCTTTAAAAGATAAGTTGTGTGGTGAGAGTCTGCTCATTTTCTGCTTATCTAGGTTGCTTACTCTAAAAATATGAAATATTCATGGTGAATGAGATTTTGATTGTCTCGTAATCTACATTGAATGATTTTTGGTTTTCAAAAAATGTGTTCATTCTTATAAATGATGCATTTATTTTACAGCACATTATGTCACGTTGCACTTTCTATTTACGACTAAAGTCTGTGACTTCAGTTGTGTGTTTTAATATTGGTGAGAACTTCAGCTTCATTTCTTGAGCTGACGTGTGTCTTATTTGTTTACACCGATATCACTCTTTTTGACTAGGTGGGAGTAAAAGAGTGTATTGTGTTATGACTGACTAAACAAAATGTTATTTTAGCACTGGTGTAAAACTTGAGCTCTGTCTTGTATTGGTCGTGCCAAACTTTAACTGAGCAAAATGACTAAAACTGAAACAGCTTGTCTGGTGTTTGGCAAACTGTTTATGCAAATATAAAAATGTATGTGTATGAAAACTGGCATTTTGTTGTTTCAAAGAAGAAAAAAAGAGAGAATACATCTCAAGACATGTAAATATATAAAAATATCTCAACAAATAAAACACGTCAGTTAGAAACAATCTGTGTGTCCAGTTTGGTTAAAAATGAAAATGTACTCACCTGCAGGCCATCCAAGATGATCAGTTTGTTTCTGCATCAAAAGATTTGATCAAATGTAGCATCACTTGCTCACCAATGGATCCTCTGCAGTGAATGGGTGCCGCCAGAATGAGAGTCCAAACAGCTGATAAAACATCACAAAAATCCACAAGTAATCCACACAAATCCAGTCCATCGACTAACATCTTGTGAAGTAAAAATCTTATAATAAACAAATTAAGATGTTTTTAACTTCAAAATGTTGTTTCTGGCTACGAGTCCTCTATCCAAAATATTGCTTTCTCCAGTGAAATGATTCATCACCCTTATAATACACAGGCTCAATATATGTTTGATTGACAGGTCTCTTCCTGATTCAGACGTAGTATATTAGTAATAATGGCACTGAGATCAAAGAAGGATGGAATATAAACTTAAGCTTTTTTTACCGGCTCGGTGAACTGTGGGAGTAATTTTCCAATGCTGACCAATGTCTGTAATCTTGGTTGCATAACGTGGGACCAGAACACACTCTTATTACAAAGTAAATCTTCCACCCTTAAATGCACAGCATAAGTCGCTATAAAATACTCAAACCAAGTGGTATCTGCAACCAAATATTGCAGAGTTTTTTTCAGAACTAACTTCACATTTCTGAATTGTTATTGCATTGATTATTTCACCAACTGCTCTCAAGGTGATTTAGTGGATGTATGAATACAAGTCTTCTATAGTTCACACAGGTGATCCTTTACATCTGCTTCAATCTCAGTTCAGGTTACATTTAAACTCCCTTCATCTCCCACAGCTTTCCCTTATCTGCTTAAAATGAAAACCCCAGTGGCTCCAATCTGCCAATCCCAGTCTTATCAAAATGTACGTTCTGGCTAAGCCAGGATTCGAACAAACCTCGTCACATAATGCCGGTTTCATCCTCCGACCTGAACACCACTGGCAAGCAATCAGCGTTTTATTATAGGATTCAAACCCAATTGAAACTAAATGTTGTGGACGGGTAAGGCCTGCCTTGTCAATGAGTCAAACAGGAAAGGTTCTTAGTTTTTGAGGCAGCAAATCTAATAAAGGCAAGGGTCGTGTGGACTTTCAAAGACATTGAAAATATAACAGAGAGCCAGGAAGGAGGTTCCACTAAAACAAGCGCCGAGACACATACAAAACACAAACAAATTGAACCGGGGTATCATTTCACAAAGAACCTTTAACATTCATGGAATGTACTTTATAATGGAAAAATGTTCTTTAGAATATTCTTTTCAGAGCCTTTGACTGAAAGATTCTTTGAGGAACCAAAAATGATTTATGCAATGTAACGAAATCACCCTTCTGGATGTTCACCCAATTGCTGGGTTTGTCCCTATTTTACCCAGCACTGGGTTGTATTTAACCCAGCATTTTTTAGAGTGTAACGTCTAGCGTTTATGGTATGTCTGTAAAATCATTCCTCATTTGCTATGCCTCTGAAAACCCCAAATCCTCATAGACTTTTGCTGACCTCTAGGTTTCACATAAGATATTACAACTTAAACACAGTTCATGGACCGTAGATTAATCTTCTGCCGTTTTGATGCCTCTGAAATGTTATCTTTAAGTTGTTGGTTGAAAATAAATATTAAGGACATCGCCACTGATAGCTGCCATAATAGAAATGTTCACATTGTACAAAATCTACCCTACAAGTTGCACATTCATAATTATTAGAATTCAAATAATATTTTATTTCATTCGTTTGTTTAATGTCAACAGCACTCACTTGCTATACTAAAAGAGAACATTCATGTTGTAATGTATAAACTATACTGTATTTAAATATTTAAAATGTAATCATTTATTTTTATATTTTTTTGATTTGTCTCCATGAATGCACTACTATATTTAATATAATTTATAATTATAATAAGAACTTTATAATATGCATCTGTTTTAGTAGATTATTTGAAAAGAATAGCATTTATTTTTAACTTTAATTTCTTTGTCTACGGCACACATTTACACATTAAGTTTTTTTCCTCGTGATATGCATCTATCCTATTATTTTAATGTAAAGAATTGCTTTTACTGTCCCGGGGGCTTATTTTCTGTATTTGCTAAAAAAATAAAAAATAATAATAAAAAAGGGGAGGGAGGCCCAAGAACTACAAACGGCTGATTTGTCGAAAGTGCGTCGCCTTTAAGTCACGTGACAGGCGTTGAGCCAATCACAGAGACGTTTTCACGCACGGGGAAGCGCTAAGAACTGTTTGTATGCAGTCCGCCTTTACTCGAAAGCAATTGTGCAAAATCAAACCTATGTGAAATAACCTATTATGATTAATAAGGGTCCCAAATGGAAAAGAGTGCGGTCTTACGCTGGACCTGTTCCGAGGGCGAGGCACGGGCACCGGGCCGTGTCTATACGAGAGCTGGTGGTTGTGTTTGGAGGTGGAAACGAGGGAATAGCGACCAATCTGCATGTTTATAACTCAGGTAGGGCACCAACTGCATTAATACTACATAGTACAATGGATGTATCATTTATAAAAACTCATATAGAGACGTGACTTCAGATTGCATGTAGTACCCAGCAATAAATGCACTGATGGATTATTGTAAACAAATCATTGGTTAATAATATACATGAAAATAGATAGAAATGCTACTAACCTCTGTTATGTTTTCATATTCATTAAAGCTGACTGTTTTTTGTACATTAAAATAGTTAGAAATTCATATTTAATGCTGATGTACACAATCTTTCATTAATAGAAGTTCTAAACCATATATTTCAGTGACTAGGCAGTGGTTCCTGCCAGCAGTGAGAGGCGATATCCCACCTGGTTGTGCCGCTCATGGCTTTGTTTGTGAAGGCACACGGATCCTGGTGTTTGGAGGGATGGTTGAATTCGGACAGTATACCAACAGCCTCTATGAACTGCAGGTGAGCACTTAATGTAGCTCAGTTGATACCTAAATAAAAGCATTAATAGTTCATGATGGTAGTACACAGCTTTAGGAGGCCAGGGCTATGATTTCATATCTGTTCTTTTAGGCCAGTCGATGGTTGTGGAAGAAACTGAAGCCCCGTCCACCGAGGAACGCATCACTTCCATGCCCACGGATTGGCCACAGCTTCACTCTTCACGCTAATAAGTGTTATCTTTTTGGTGGAATGGCCAATGACAGTGAAGATCCAAATGGCAATATACCAAGGTGTGCATATTTACATGCATTTATGGTTGTCAAACGCAAAAACACATACATACTCACATGGATGATGTTTATTTGTGTCTCTATGCAGGTATTTAGATGACTTCTATGAGCTGGAGCTGCAGGTCCAGTCTGGGGTTAAAGGCTGGAACATCCCTGAAACCAAAGGTGGAGGTCCGTCAGCCAGGGAATCCCATAGTTCTGTGGTGTACTGTGGCAAGGGCGGGAGTGGCCCAAAGCTGTACATATTTGGGGGCATGTGTGGGCACAGACTGAATGATCTGTGGCAACTAGACATCGGTAAGGCCTTGTTCATATTCATCAAAATAACAGAGATGTATGACCTCGCTCTCTTTTTATATTAGTTCAAGCTTGTTTTCATTAATTTCAGAGACTATGACTTGGACATTACCTCTAATCAGAGGTCAACTGCCGCTACCCAGGAGTCTGCACACCTCCAATGGGATTGGAAACAAGTAAAGCCATAGCCTGTTTCTTTTTTGATTTACTGTAGGAAGCGGTTCAGTTTGTGGTTCTAAAACAGGAAAGATAACACAGCCCAGTATCTTAAAAAAAAAATACTGCAGATTTGCAAAAAGACCTACTATTATCGAATTCTATTACCTAATTTGATGATGCCGAGTTCAAAAATATCAATAAAAACCTTCCATCGTGTAGTTTTTTTTACACAGCAAGAATGCTTTTTCATATTATATGTATCAGCTTTAATGCACTCAGTGCAGTCAAATGTCATGTTTAAATAACAAAAAATATTCAAAGTGTATAATTTAACTTACAATATGCATAGGAGTAAAGAAATATGTTAAAATACTCCATTTAATGTTAAGTAACTTCACATAACAGTTTATGCATAATAAAAATTAACATCATTTTCTGTTTTCTGCTGTTTGGATGTAGTAAATCACCTAAAATGTACATAAATCATTTATATGTGTGAAAATGTAACAAATAATTGTAACCTGAGGAAAATAGGAATCATGTCTTTATGGCAGTTCTTCTGTGGATAATAAAAAATTGTTGTCGAAACCAAAAATGCTACAAAAAGCCAATCATGTTTTGTGAAAAAGTGACATTCTATAACTAAACGGGCACTATTTCTGAAATCAGCATCGCAAAATTTGTAAGAAACAAGTATTGGATTTCATTCAGCAGAAAGCAGTTTAATGTCATGTCACAATGGTTTCAAAATTCCCATTTGAGAAATGACAGAGGCTCCTCATATAATGTTGACAAAACCACTATTCTGAAAACCCATTAGAAATCCATTAGGGGTGAATTAGCCTCTTGGGTTTGCCTAGATATTGACGTCATGACTGAACAGCTCCATTGTCCATTTCCTCTCTCAATTTCACTTTTCAATAAAGTCAAGATGTATTATTTTACCTCCTACTGTCTCAATTTTTCTTCTTTATCTTCTTGTTGTAGGTTATATGTGTTTGGAGGCTGGGTTCCGGTTGGAGAGGCAGAGGATGCACTCACTGCCGATGGAGTCAAGTGGGTCTGCACCAACTCTCTTTCCATGCTAAACCTTGGTATGATCATGAATATTACATTGTTCTTGCAGCTAGATAATCTCAAAAATTGCTTTATTATCATTACTCGTTTTCTCTTGGTATGGTTTGCTTACTGTAGACACAATGACATGGCATGACTTGACACCTGAAGAACAGCAGCAGGGATCGGCTTCAGATGTACAGTTGGATGAACAGGAAGAGGGTAATGCACACTGGCCGAAAGCACGAGCTGGACACAGCGCAGTAACCGTCGGCACTCGTCTGTATGTCTGGAGTGGGCGAGATGGATACAAAAAGTACAATAACTACCAGGTGTGCTGCAAAGATCTGTGGTACCTTGAAACAGGTGAGTGATATTAAATCAACAAAGTTTACATCTGAACATTTAAATCATCAAGTTCTGATTTGTTGTGTGTAGAGAAGCCTTCCACTCCTGGTGCAGTGTTCCTTGTGAAGTCTACAATTAATATGCTGCATGTCGCCTGGCGGCCCTTACCTGCAGCTGAATGTTATTTGCTTCAACTGCAGCCAATCACATCTCAGTCCGCTTCTACTGAACCACAGTCCACACCATCAGGCACTGGAGACAGAAAGGAATCTGTACAAATAGGTATTACAAGTTGTTTTGTGCTCAAATTTAATTTTGGAAAAGGTGTAAGAACCCGGTGTATATTATTTATAATTTAAATAACTGTTATTAATATGTAATTATGTATAATTTATATACATTTTCTGTCTAGACTCCCAGCCAAGAGAAGAAAAAGAATCTTCTTCACAGGTCAGATTTCTGCATTTGAGTGTATTTCATATATGACTATATATCATATATATATATATATTATATTTTTTATTAATCTCACAGGGCCTTTCTCATTTCAGGAAAGCATTTTGAGGCCAAAAGAACTAGGTGAGGAAGGGACAGACGTCCGGCCTAAAGGTGACAATGGTAGAAAAGTGAACACTGCTTCTGATATGTAGTTTAATGCGCATGTTTATTTCCACTCTTGCATTCTTACTTTTGGTCTTTCTGTGCTACAAAGTGGTTCAGTCACATATATACCTGATGATGTATTTTTAATGTGCATATTCAAAGATCAAGAAGGTGTTTCCGTGATGCCATCAAACATGAATAAGGCTGGTAAGCTGAATAGTACATCTCAGTGCCAGAAAGGTATGAGCACACACTTCCTGTTGAAAATAGATCAATTGTTACTGTAGTTTTCCTTTCTTACTATTTATATTATCATTCACAGAACGAGACATTTCTCCCATACCATCCCAACAGGTAGGGTGTTACAGTGTGTTTCTGTATTTATATAGGTATAAATCTCCTAAAAACACGACACATTTTCTCCCTTTGCCCTTACAGTCTGAGGACTCTGTGTGGTTTGATGTGGGTGTGTTTAAAACACTGTATTGTGAGGTTACACACTACTTCCTGCCTTCTGAGGAAGGTGACATGGCATCGACCCTGTTTGGTCGAAACTCATCTGACAGTGAGGTTTGTCTGTGTTATTGGTTTGATACTACCACACCTAATTGTAATGGTTTCCAGTTGTGACAGTGCGTTTTACGTCACCACTTTCTGTCCGACAGTGGGAGTTGCCGGGTCCTCATTGTTTTAAGGATCGTGAGAAGCAGGAATTGGCCTCAGGAGTCACATATAAATTCCGGGTGGCCGGACTGAACAGCCGTGGCCTGGGCAACTTCAGTCCCGTCAGCGAGTTTAAAACCTGCCAGCTTGGATTTCCTGGAGCGCCATCTGCTGTAAAAATCACCAAGGTACAATCAGTCTTCTCAGTGATGACAAACATTTTGCGTTCAAAGACGTTTAGATGTTATGTTATGATTTCAGGATAAAGATTCAGTGCATATCACCTGGGAGCCTCCCACCTCTCCGTTGGGGAAGATCACAGAGTATTCCATGTACTTGGCTGTGAGGAAGAGTCGAGGGAACGGCGTGGAGAGACCTGGCGAGCTGGCCTTCATCCGAATCTACTGTGGTACCAAGACCTCATGCACAGTCAGCGAAAGCCAGCTGAGCAACGCGCACATCGACTGCTCGGCACGGCCTGCTGTCGTCTTCCGTATCGCTGCCAAGAACGAGCAGGGCTACGGTCCGGCCACTCAGATCCGCTGGCTGCAAGGTGTGCAAAAACTTCTAAAGCTTTGACTCATTAATGTGTATCCTCATTTGTGACCCTGGAGCACAAAACCAGTCATGAGTAGCACGGGTATATTTGTAGCAATAGCCAACAGTACATTGTATGGGTCAAAATTATCGATTTTTCTTTATGCCAAAAATCATTAGGATATTAAGTAAAGATCATGTTCCATGAAGATATTTTGTAAATTTCCTACCGTAAATATATCAAAACCTAATTTTTGATTAGTAATATGCATTGCTAAGGACTTCATTTGGACAACTTTAAAGTTGATTTTCTCTATTTTTATTTTTTTGTATCCTCCGATTCCAGATTTTCAAATAGTTGCATCTCAGCCAAATATTGTCCTATCCTAACAAACCATACATCAATTGAAAGCTTATTTATTCAGATAATGTATAAATTATCAGCTTTCAGATGATGTATAAATCTCAATTTCAAAAAATTTATCTTTATGACTGGATTTGTGGTCCAGGGTCACATTTTTCCTTGGGTTGATTGATGTATTGCCTAAAACCTCTGGTTTTTATGTCACAGCCATAAAACACACACATATATATATATATATATATATATATATGCAGAGTGAATTCAATTTCACGGGTCTTTAAAAAAAAATCCAATTTTTTTCCTGAGTAGTATGTTGCTTGTAGAAAAACAACAATTATGGCATTTAAACTCTACACAAACCAATCATAATTTCAATAATTAAAGAAATATTAAAGAGCCAGCTTACCTTTATTATGGCATTGTTGATGCTGCTGATGTTTATTGGTCAAGTATTTAACCAAAAATACAGTAAAAACAATATTGTGAAATATTATTAGAATTTAAAATAATATATTTTAAAATGTGATGGCAAAGCTGAATTTTCAGCATCATCACTCCAGCCTTGTCACATGATCCTTCAGAAATCATTCTAATATGCTGATTTAGTGCTCAAGAATCATTTCTTATTATTAATGTTGAAAACAGTTGTGCTGCTTAATATTTATTAATCAGCACATAACCGCAATACATTTTTTCAGGTTAATTTGATGAATAGAAAGTTCAAAAGAACAGTATCTTTAAAAAAATAAATATTTTGTAACATTACAAATGCCTTTACTGTTACTTTTGATCAATTTCATGTCAAATAAAAATCTTAATTTCTTATAAAGTATTCATAACGTCTGAACATTAATGTACACTGCAATATAATATCAATGCAATATACAGTCTGGTCCTAACTGCTTTATATGTCCTCCTACAGATGCGAGTAAACTGAAATCGTCAGTGATGCAGGCAGACTCCAGTCCTCCAGCAGCAGAGCCTGACACCACCTGCAGATGAACTCTCACCCCTGATGGGTCGCAAGCTGCTGCACTGACTGCCAAAGCTCTAATACTTCAGGACTGCATTTCACTCTCTTTATTATTCCACAACGCCTTTTGCCATTTTAAATGAACTCTTCTATTGGCTGATCTCAGTTCACTGTTTTTCTATATATTGATTGCCTTTTAATGTCATGGTATCGTTTATACTGTAAGCTTTAGGTTTATCAGTATCAGTCAAAAAGGTCATTATCACTGTAAAATGTACATATTTCGTTAACACTTTTAATACCGAGTTCATAAATTTATTTTTATTATGGATTGTTGTAGTCACAGGCAACACTTTTTTTTTTTATACCTCCAAATCCCTACAATGGTTTTTGTGAGCAAAATTTATTCACGCATTAGTGGAAAACGAGCTACTTCCCCATATCTTAAACTGCATATATGTTTCTTAAAATAGGCTCCTGTATTTTTAGGAACCGCATAATTGACAGTAGTTGGAACATAAACCGCTCCACCGGAGCACCCTTCATTTGATTGCGTTTTTTTTTCCCAAAAGCTGTCCAATTATTACTCTTAAAAAGACTTAACTGGAGAAAACGTTTTCCTGTGCCTTATTACGGTACAAAATTACAACGTGTTTTGTTACATTACAAAAACGACTACTAGGACATCCTACATTTGGCCATAAAAGCGTAAATTCTGCAATTTGGGTTAAATATTCAGTGCATTCATTAAACAGTAATACACATTTACCCTGTAAAAAAAAAAATATAATCTGTCTACTGGGGGATTTTTAATATTCCATTTGTAGAATCGCTTATGCAGTTACATTACATTAGCGATTATATATGTATTAATGTTCCATTAGCATGTCACTAACCTAGAGAACTACTAAGAGTATTAATTACACAGACGAGCTATTTTTAACCAAGCTCTTAAAAACATTTCTACAACCCTTTCTTGATTGCTAAATAATCTTTGACAATCTTGGAATTTCTTTGTAACTACTTTTTTTTTTTTTACACATTTGTTCCACAACATTTCAGTCACAAATAGAACATTTTTTGATGTACACTCCCATAATGGTCTTCTTGTGGACAAAAATTTACTAAAAAATGTATTGCAATAAAGTTTAGTTGGAAACGCTGTTATGACAAGGCATACATTTGTTCAAATTAATTTTGATCTTGACTATTTTCATCAGCTTATTTTGTAATATTCATGGGTGATTTTTAAGACATACTTTAAACAACATTCAAACAAAGAAAGATCACTTTTTTTATTCAAAGAATCAGCATAACAATGTCAGTTCAATAGGTTAATTAAGACCAAATGTCAAATCAAATGAAAATTCCCTCGATTCTGGGAATGTAAATTGTCAATATGGCCTTTCTATCTTCCCACTGCCCCATCCCAAACTTTAAAAATGATTAAATATGAGGAAACCCCCCAAAAGTCATAATTTGGTTCGGCCTGTACCAAGCAGACCATTCAAAACAAACTGGCCTAAATATAATACTGAATGAATTACAAGACATCACTTAAGATCAAATCAGCCTCCTGGCAACAGGCACTTTTGTTCCTGCTCTGGTAACCAGGCATCTCTTGGTCTTCCAGCACTGACCTGAAAACTTTGCAAGGCAAGAGCTAAGTCTGTCTGGACGCTGGACAGGCTACTAGATATAAGTCGGGCCGGTCTTCGGTCATGAGAACTGTATCTGCTGAACGCCAGAGATCTAACGGATCATAAAAAAAAGAGATGGTTTAAATAGTGAGCATAACTAAAATCTTACAACAGTAAATGGTTCAGTGTCATCAGGAATCTTCAGTCATATATCTGTAGTTTAACATGGGTTGGTTTGCATACTAACCTGCTGGTATGAGGTGGTATATACCATCACATTCTGTTGCTGGCCATCAGCAGTGATCAGTCCTGCAGGCAACTGACCAGCTGTAAGTTCAAAGTAACACAATATTAATTATGTAAACCCTTTAAGACACTAAAAGCTATAAATAAGCAAGAGAATAGTGCTGTATGTTTCGATTGCATTACATTTTCTGAATAAGGCACACGAATATATAAGCTACATGAATGAAAGAGATTGCACTTACTGAAACTGTCATCTGTAAGCTCTTCTCCAAGGCCTTCGCTGACTGTAACCGGAGTGATGCCTTTCTCACCCTTCATTGCCTTGGAAATATGAATGTTAATTCACGTCGAACCACAATTTGTGCTCTAAAAATGATATTCATGATGAGATGCAGGTATTGCTTTTCTAAAAATCACATTCTGCAATTTTCTATTTCAAAAGTGCAGGCGATATGTCTCTCTCAAAGATCCTTTATATTGATGTTTTTAGACCATGATCTGAAATGTATTATTAATTTTGCATATGTGAGTGAGTGAATAATACCTCTCTGAACTTCTGCAGGTAGAGTTTAAGCGGCTCCACGTACATGTCAAAACCCAGAGTGGACATAGCAAACAAGATGTCCTCTCCGTTTATGGTCTTGCGTTTCTCTTGATGGCATCGCTCGCTGGCCTCAGATGTGATAAAGCTTATGAACTCGCTCACACACTCCTGCACACACTCTTTTGCATCCTTTGCTATCTGTGTTTAAAAAGAGAGATGACAGAAGCGATCGAGGTTACTTCTACATAAGATTAGAATTTATATAGATGCACTCCAAAAGGACAAATTCAAGCTAATAAAATATATTGAAAACGAGTTTTTTTTTTTGTTATTACGAGTTATCCATACCTGGAAACAATTTAAAAATTCTCTAATTTTACCTTTCCAGTCTGTGGGATGGCATTCTTCATGATGCGGGCAACATTTGCAATGGGAAGGTAGATGTCCTGCTCTCGGAAATGCTCTTTACCGCCGTTGCCATCCTCATGGTCATTGAAACTTTCATCCCCATCATCTGCCAAAAAACAAAAAAACATGACAATGGACAAACTGCTGCTACTTGACTCATTATAAAACTTTGTTCATTATCTCTATCACAGAATAATGATTTATGGTGACATCATGTCCATACCATCCTGGGTCTGCAAGACATATGTCCCTCCTGTCATATACTCTCCAGTTATTCCTAACTGAGTGGTATCTGTGGTGCTGCTGTCCCCGTCCATCTAAAAAACACAAACAGGACAATGGGGGTTAAAACATTCATTCCAATTACAGCTTTATAATGAGCTAAAATATTCACTCATGACCCAGGACAACTAGAAAACTCTCCAGAGCATAAAAAGCATGATTAATAACAATACTGAATAACCATATGTACAATATTTATAAAACATTTACGAATTTAGCAGACGCTTTTATCCGAAGAGAAACAAAAATAAGTACACTTACAAAAAAGGAACAAAAAGTAATTCGTCAAAAACCACCAAAAATCGTAATAAACAATGCCAGGTTTATTAGACGCACTACATTAAACGGCTAGAAAAGATACTTTTTTAAATGCAGATAATGCAATAAATATGTACGTGGCTTTGGCTATGTTATTAATATCGATAATAACTGCTCCTATAATTATTAGTATGTATTTCTGGCAGCCTTTGTTTTGATAGTCAGCTAGCAGGTTAGCATCGTCCCAGCTCTAGCTAACAAATGACACACATTTAACATAGGGAAATATCTCATTTATGAACAATTTGTAAACTTTAACCAGAAATTAACGGTCTTCCTTTATAATTAGAGTTGCTGTTTATTAAACGTGGTTAACTGTGGCTTCGGGGCCTCGCGTGGATGTAGCATCCATTTCTCCACTCAAATAATCCCTTACCCATCCTCAAACATTCATTCTTTTAAGACTTCCTGTATTTAACGGCTGCTTCGGCCTGGTAAAACCTGTAAAAACCTGCCGGTATCGGCCTTTTCTATCCGTTAAACACGAGAATTACCGCTGAAGCGGATCATTTGACCGGAGCCACAAATACAAACCTGACTCGCTCTCGCGCTGCAACTTGATTGGACGCCGGAAATGGAGCTGCGCGAGACAGTTTGTGCACGCGTGTATGTTGGTCACCAGGGGTCGCGCTGGAAATGAGATTGTGAATATTAGACTTTTGTGTCAGTTGCCCTGAAACTGTGGTACATTTGTTTTGGCAAGTGCCCTTTTGTAAAACTATTTAGGCAAAATGTATGTAATTTTATTGTACAAAATATTGATAATCATTTAGTTTTGTTATGGAAAGATGTATTATTTGCTATATTGGAGAACAGCAAAGAAAAGCACAGTCACGTTTACATGATAAACCTTATTTTTTTTACATGCAAAAATTTCTCTCATGCAAAAAAACTTGTTTTTTTTTCTTTTAGGAAGGAAATGGAGGATTATATTGATACTATACGGTTTTCTATGAAACAAAAAGCAATTAAAACGGTGAAAGTTTGTAAACGCTTTAATATTTTTATATACATTTGTATTTGTATACAGCCCCTCTAGTGTGAAATTGTTTATTTCATGTGTAATGTTTATTGTTTATATCATGTATGGTGTTTGTCATATACATGTATTTTGATCTTGTTAATAAAATTTTTTTTTTAAATTTGAATATTAGAAGAAGTGGCATTTAACGACATTTCTATGTTCCCTTTATCTAGTGCAAATCGTTTTTATTGACCTTAATCATTAAACCGTTGTTTTTTCATCATGTTCCCTTCATTTGGTTTGATGACATGATTCATACTCATTACGTATGTAGGCCTATAGGCCTGGGTAATTATCATATAAATTAATTTTATGGAAATAGGTGGAAATCCTATACACACTTCCCTCTGACTTCCTCTTATTTCCCTTTCCTTCCTGTTTTCATGTCTCAGGTAAATATTACTGGTGCTGGAGCTCAGCAAAAGAACTGAATGAGATGAATTTCACATTCAAATGCAGTCTTTGTTTATCACTGCCAACTGTGAAAACTTTCCTTTTTTTCTGTATTGTGTTCTTCATATTTTTACTTTTTTCTTCTTGAGTGAATAATGCACCTATGGTGATGCTTCATTACTTTAAAAGTGCCATATGTTCAAAGTGATGGCAAACATATGTTGCACAGTGAAGTGA
Organism: Sinocyclocheilus grahami; assembly: GCF_001515645.1. NCBI lineage: Eukaryota > Metazoa > Chordata > Actinopteri > Cypriniformes > Cyprinidae > Sinocyclocheilus > Sinocyclocheilus grahami. Next base: position 1,170,906 of record NW_015505330.1, read on the forward strand.
AAAAGTAACTAAATGCTCTTCTTTGAATGTGGGTGGATGATATGGTTTTGTCTCTTTAATTATTTCTGAAGTCAAATAAATGTGTGTAGTTTGCACCTAAAGAACAAATTAAAGTGGAAAAAAATTATATATTTTTTTATTTTTACTAACTTCTGACTGCTTGTGATACCAGATACTTGTACAAAGAAGCAAACCTTTCCTAAGAGTAGCAGTTTAATCGCAGCCAGCTCTGAAATATTAAAATATAATTACAAAACCCTGACATGCACATGCCTGACCTGAGTGGAGGGAAAAGAGAATTATGTTTAATGCATTTTAGTACTTAAGGCACTGATATTTCCTCATTAGTGTGTACAGTAATGGCTTTAACTAATTGCTTACAGTCAAATAAAAATATAACAGTATTTCACCCCTGTCCTGGCTGCATATTTTGTCTAAACTGGCAAAAAAGCTGCACTTACAGTCACAGGCTAGCCACAAATAACTGCATTTTCCAGGAGTTTCCCAGCATACTTTTTATGCTGTAATTCCTCGCTGTACAGTAAAAACTCTCCTCGCTTCCCCTCACAGGGTCTCAGTAGACATCAACACCATGACCTTGTAATTCTGGCCTAATTCCCTGAGAGCTTCCTCTTGGGAATGGACGCCTCAGAAAGTGCCTCTAATCAGCAGGTCCAGAATGCAAAATCACTCATGAATTTTAAACGTTTCTGCTTCAGTCAGCACTGAATGCTGTGGACCGTGAATGCATAATTATATTAGTGACTTATTGAGGAGGAAACGTTGTGGCAGTTTATATCCATATGAATTAAGACTTAATTTTCAATTTGGAATCAATTCTTCTCAAATGAATGTAATTTCCTGTTTATTTATTTTTTGTCATTTTATTACAATTTAATTTAATTTAATTTATATTTTATTAATTATTATTTTTATTTATTATTAGTTGTACTACTACTACTACTACTAATAATAATAATACTTTCAGCTAAAATGCAATTTTATTAAATAAATAATAACTGAAAGCTACTTCTTATCTTATTACAATGTTATTTTATTTTTGTTTATAAATGCATGTAGCCTAGTTTCTATTATATACAGAGTACAATATACTCTGGTCATTTTTTGGTTGATATTCTGTCTCTATCCATTAAAATAAACCTACCATAAAAATTACAGACCCTTCATTTCTTTGTAAGTGGGCAAACTTACAAAATCAGCAGGGGTATTATATAAATATTTCCCCCACTGTATATGTGCATGTAGTTTCTATAACATACAAAGTACAATGTATATATTAATATTAATTATTAGTGTACATGTAGATATGCATATATATATATATATATGTGTGTGTGTGTGTGTGTGTGTAGTTTACATTATACACAATGTACAATGTATAAATGAATAATATCAGTGTTTCAGCTAAAATGCAATTTTATTAAATCAATAAATGTATGAATGAACAAATAAATAAATAAACACATAAATAAATAAACCTTTCCGTTTTGTTTGAATCAGATTTACAATAAGAACAATAGCTACAATAATTAACTGTGATTACTGTGGGAAATTTGAAATTTTTTCACATATGCAATATTCGCATATGCAATAACCATCAAATACAGTGGCAGACTTTGGTTTGAGATACTGGGTCATGGATATAAGTGGTATGTACTGCAAAAATGTCAAACCACTAACTAAAAAGCTTCAGTTTAATTGCAACGCTGGCTTTATTTTTTTAAAGCAACTTAAAATTAACCTTTTGACCTCTTTGAATTCAATTGCAGATACAGTAAATTATAACTGCCACTTTGAAAACTCGTAAAAAGCGAACAGAAATGGCAGAAAAAGTATTGGGACAAGTCAAATGGAAACAAAGATGCTGTTATAAGATAGAGATGAAAGCATTTTTACAGTGTGGGCAGCGCTCATTCACCGCGCGGCGGGAGGGGCGGAGTTTCGCCGCTGTAGCCTAGTGTGCGGAGGAAGGTAGTGCACTCCAGGGAGCTGCGCTGAGATCGTTGAGACACGGACGCAGGCGGCATCAGCATCAAACACAGACCCGCTGTATGGGGCTCCGTCCCTCCGTCTCTCCGTGCCCAGCCATGAAACAGACATTACTGGACCTCATGAGGATGAGTAGGATCTGCCGGATGGTGCTGGCCACTTGTTTAGGATCTTTTATTCTGGTCATCTTCTATTTCCAAAGTATGTTCCAACCAGGTAGGACTTCGTGGTGGTTTCATCCTGAAGGCTTTTAATCGATTTGAGATGCCCTTGTATTCCCTTTTGTAGCCTGTGACATGGTGATTTAGTGTGGAAGAATGTCATTAATAATCAATGAGCTGTTGAAGGAGCGCATCGATCAGCAGCAGCGAGAGTGAATGATGTACTGATTCGCATCAAAGCTCCAGCTGTCTGTAGCCTATCAATAATGACGTCCAGTTTTATGTATTTTTAATCTTTTACTTGTATGAAACACAATGGGTAGAGCTCGGGTCCGTTGTTTAGTGTTGTGGAGGGACGGTCATTGTCTCCGGTGGCCGGTACAGTAGAGCCACTGTATATCAAACACGCTGTGCAAACATTCATACATCAATACTGACACACAATTGAGTTGACATACATTCGCCCTGCTGCTTCTGTTCATTACTGTTACTTATACTGTTGTGAAATTGAAAATTAAGTAAAGTGGACGAGCATAATTCCATAACAGAGGAAATATATCGCTGAATATAGCGCAATATTCTTGTATTGTGTAGATATTGTGTGCTTTACTGTTTGAGCAATTTCCTATCTATCTACCTACCTACCTACCTACCTACCTACCTATCTATCTATCTATCTATCTATCTATCTATCTATCTATCTATCTATCTATCTATCTATCTATCTACCTACCTA
>NW_015505330.1:1176326-1196180 GCF_001515645.1 Sinocyclocheilus grahami
CTACCTACCTACCTACCTACCTATCTATCTATCTATCTATCTATCTATCTATCTATCTATCTATCTATCTATCTATCTACCTACCTACCTACCTACCTATCTATCTATCTACCTATCTATCTATCTATCTATCTATCTATCTACCTACCTACCTACCTACCTATCTATCTATCTACCTACCTACCTACCTACCTACCGATCTATCTATCTATCTATCTATCTATCTATCTATCTATCTATCTATCTATCTATCTATCTATCTATCTATCTATCTATCTATCTATCTATCGATCTATCTATCTATCTATCTGTGTTAAAGTTTTAGGCTTTTTCAAAGTAGCTACAATTTAAAAGTTCTATATCTATCTACCTTTGTCTAAATCCACTGGAACTCCACATACATTGTGCATAGACTAGAGCACATCTGGAAATTGTATTGATGGATGATGTAGGAGGTATAATTACGCCTGTCTGTTAGACTTTTCCATTGTCCTGCTCGCCGGTTTGGTTCATCTTGACCAGAGCATGTAGCATGTCATCTGTTTTTTGGGGGAATTCCCATGTGCTGCGGATGGAAGATCCAGATAAGGACAATGAAACCTGTGTAGTAGTGCAGTAGAGAGTAACCGCTGTGGTCACCGGCACGGTGGAATGTCTCTGGAAACGGTGAGTCATCAGCGCCACCGGCATGTGAAGGTTCTCAGCAGTCTGCTGGAATGCCCATGTCATCATCGTCTTACACAGAGGGGATGCTGAAACAAGACAGAGAAACTGATGAGTTCATGAACACTTTGTGATATCTTCCACATCTGCACAGGATATTTCATCAAAAGTGCACACTGTGACACACGGCCTCTTGTGTTTTATTGATTTCAAGGAATAGTTCACCAAAAATGAATGGTTGCTGAAATCTTGCTAAACTTCGAGCCATGCAAGAGTTTGTTTCTTCATAAGAACAGATTTGGAAAAAATCAGTATTGCATCACTCTGCAGTGAATGGGTGCCGTCAGAATGAGAGTCCAAACGGCTGATAAAAACATTGCAATAATCCACAAGAAGTCAACATGAGTTCCATCAATAAGACGTTCTTAAATTCAAACCATTGCTTCTGACTAAAATATGAGTATTGTATCCAATGAAATATTGGTGTATGAATCAGGAGAGAAATATGCACAGATCAAGCAAGTGAAAACAGTCCAGAACATTTCTAAACAAATATGTTGGTGGATTTTAATATGAGAGGACAACAGGGGGTTTTCAGTGGATGAACCGTTATGGATTATGGATTGGTATTTTTGCTAGAACCAATGGTTTAAGGTTAAACCACCATAATGATGGATTTGTTTCTTACAAACACACAGCTTTTTGCTTCACAAGACATTAATTGATGGACTGGAGTCTTGTGGATAACTTGTGGATTATTATGATGTCTTTATCAGCAGTTTGGACTCTCATTCTGACGGCACGCATTCACTGCAGAGGATCTATTGGTGAGTAAATGCTAAAGCAAATCTCCAAATCTGCTCCAATGAAGAAACAAACTCACATACATTTACCTATTCATGTAAATTTTGAGCAAATTTTAATATTTGGGTGCTCTATTCCTTCAATTCAAAGTTTTTCAAAGCATCACTGGGGTGCAATGGCATCCCATGGTCTGTTGGGATGTACGGGCATTTTTTGCATGGTGGTACGAGCAGCTGTTTCTAAACGCATCTGTGCATCCCACATGCTTATGAACAATGTCTAATATAACAGCCTCCCTTATGCTCCGCTTTGGCTTGACAGGTGTTTCAGTTTCCTCTTCTGTTTGTGTGTGTGTGTGTATGTGTCTATGGCCACATGTCCTTGCTCTTTTCTCCTTTCCTCCCCCCATGTGTGACCTGATTATGCACTCTAGCCTACAAACATACCCCGAGAACACACTGGCACAGCACGAGACACACACAAACACACACACACACACACACACACACACACACACATACACACACACACTGGAAAGTGCCTCAAGTGGACCTGAGCAGTTGAATGACGGGCTGACGTAATGCTTCAGTGTGTTTATGATGATCAGAGAAAGAGAAGCAAATGCCAAAATCTGGGTTGCGCGATTGGTTACAATTTGTAAACAACTAAATACTTTCTCTTTCAATAGCACAGTAATGAGACCTAATACAATATGCACACTAACATGATTTTATTGTGAATAATGTGAATGTTGTTTCAAAATGACAAAAAAATAATGATATAAACAGCTCTATAGCTCAAATAAACAAACGTTTCAACAGAAAAAATGATCTTAAGTGCTATTATAATATGATAAGCTTTACATTTCATTTTAAATCCTCTTTTCTTCTGTGGTAATCAGCATCTGAACCTGGAATATTTATTTAATATCTCAGATATGTTCTAAAAATAAAGGTCTGTGTTCTGATATGTCAATATACAAAATCAAAAGCCAGCGATTTCTCATCACATTACTCTATGTTAAATTTATCTGAGCCACGCTATCCACTTTTTATATCTCTATTTTTATTTCTCCTGAAGAATTCTAAAAGAAACTTGATAAGAGCAACTTCTGAGCGCTACTGTTTTCCTTTGGGCAGGATTGTAGAGATAGAAGGAAATATGGGCTGGAAAGGAACCAAAATGAATTGTCTTAGGAGAGAAGAGATAAGGAATGTCTGCAGGGAGCTCAACATTCCTTAAGGGTTGGCTACTCAGGGCCGGGACGAGGACCCAGACCAGCAGACCAAAGAATCCCAGTTCTTCCTGAGAGCTTAGATAAGGCCATCTTTCTGTATTTGTGTGACTGACATTCCCTGACGCACGGCAGTCTTTCTTCTTCATCTTTGGAGTCTGTTGAGGAGGCCTGGCATTTGATGTTTATGCATGATAAAGGTCACGCCAACGTGAAAACAAATGACATACCAAAGCTCAAATCACACTTTCTGTTTGCCATTGCGCAAGTGTTTGCCTGCCAGTTCTGAGCTCATTGTTGTTTTGATTTTTTCTGTGCGCCTTTTTTGAGAGTGCATATGCAGGATATCCTGTTTGTGTGATCTTGGTTGTCCTGTTGTTTTTCAAGCTCTTGCCATCAGTTTGCACACACCCACATGCTCAAGCTGGTCCCCGAGAGATGTGGACACTGGTGCAGCTGGAGTATTAACATTTCAGAATGCATTTTAACATATAATATGCTGTCATAGTATTTATTTATTTAATAGTTAAAAAAAACATAACTAATATAAATTAAAAATTTATATTTAATATTAATTTACTTTTTGCTATATATATGTGTGTGTGTGTGTGTTTATATATATATATATAATTACAGATTTAGTTATTGTTATATAATTATTGCTTATAAAGAGAGATGTATGTGATATGCTGTCATAATATTTATTTATTTTTATTTGTATTAATAATATTTTAAATATATATTATATTATTTAATAACATATATTATTATAATAGCAAATATATACTATAAATAAAATCACATATATTATAATAGCATATATACATTACAATACCAAATTCTGTGTAATATTAAATAAACATATATATTAATATTCAAATACAAATTATGTTATAGATATTCAGAATATAGATAGATATATGTACATATATTGTGGACACTGGTACAGCTGCAGTATTAATATTTCAGCAAAATATTTAATTTGGAATTATATATACTTAATTTACTGTATGTATATGTATATATGTGGTCACAAAAGAGATGTGGTTATTAAGATGTGTTCAGATATACTCTACACATATTATACAAATATGCTTAAAGCAATATTCCGTTTGCCTTTGTAACTTAAATTTAGTGAAATCATGTTTGATTAATGGCCCTGATCCACATCCTCCTCGCCGCACTTCGCTGTCATTATTGCACCATGCCTTTGTGTTCGAGCCAGAGCTTGTGTTGTTGGAGCCCACCAGACCAATTTGGCTGATATCCATCTGCTAAAACGGATTGAATTTGTGGCTCACACTCCCTGATTCATGTTTTTGGGTGGCATAAGAACAGCTGCTGCTATCATACCTGCCCCCAAAACATGCAGCGTATCCCGATAAGCTTGTATTGTATCTCTGGAGAATGTCAACTGTAGGAAACCCCAGCATATCTAAAAGGCTTCCTTGTTCTTTAATTTCGGTTGATGTCAAAAGCCACGCCTGCAGACAGACATGCTTTCTGCCCATCTGTCTCCCTCTCTCTTGCCCTTTCTGTCTCTCCGATGGTTAAGCGTTAAAATAATTCCCAGCGCTGCCATATGTGTGAGATAAAAGGTATGCACATGTTTGTGGTTTATGAGTCAGCCCATTAGGCTCATTAAGCCCAGTTTGCACCGTCTGCAGCACGTTGTCGTGGGAGGAGCTGCTTCTTAACGATGGAAAACGGCAAAAGTGTCATTTACCAAATCCAACATCTGGATGCCAGCCACCTGCATCTGGAAGAATGAAGAGATCTCTGTGAATGGCTTATTATATCCTAAATCCCATAATAACTTAGCTTTTTTAGGAGCCGGTGCTTTAAATATTTTGGTAAAGTGAGTTTGTTTTGTGTGATTATGTGTTGCTCCTTTTTTGAATTTGATAATTACAGAATCGGGAGGTCATGGTGTGTGCAGATCCCAGAAGAAGTGCTCCGAGGTTGTACTTTTATAGCTTAGGAGAGACAAAGTTCTCAGATACTCTTTATATAAGTGACTTGGTTTTGATACTGTTCCTAAAAGTCCTTAGGAGGATTAAATTAGACAATTGTTGACATACAGCGTAAGTATAGAGGTATAAAATAACTGTGTGTGCTGATATTTTTAACATTTGGAGTCTTTTGTTCGGATGAGAAATCAGCAGGAGACTTCTAGGAGAATCAAATGAGATCTCTTTTGTGTTTTTTTCTTATGGGCATAATAGTGTGGATGTTTGTGTGTGTGTGTGTCTCATTAGGGTCTTTGTCAGCTTACTAGCTGCAGTCATTATGCTCAGCGTGGAGTGTCAGCACGTGCTGAATTGAGTGTTTTGCTGGCCAGAGTATTGATAAGCATTGATCTTGCCGTACGACTTGAGCTCTATACTGTTAATGGGAGAATAGAATAGGAGAAGAGGGACCTAACCACTTTTGGCTATTGTTTATGCCCGTTACCAAGATGACAGGGAGAGGTCACATTCTTGGTCTGTGACAGAATGAACTATGAACCCAATAAAGGGATGAGAATGGCTAATAAACACACACACACACACACACACACACTCATGCAAAAGACAAAATCAGCTGAACTAGTTTTACGTCATGATCGGAACGTCTCATTGATATTCCACACCAAATAAGTATTATTACAGAATATTATAAACTATTTAAAAGTCAAAGTGTATAATATAATAAATATAATATAATATAATATAATATGATATAATCTTTTGTGTTCTTTGGGTGAATTTCACAAAACTTGTTGAATATGTATGGGTCATACTTTACCAAGAAATAATACAAAAAATCAAAAGGAAAGAAAATGAAGCCCATTTTTAAGATCTTTCTTTTTTTCTTGACAATGAAGCACTTTTCCCCACCAGTTTTCATTAATGTTATGCAAAATGATTGACAAAACAATCAGATATTAAATTATAATAATGATATATTACTTTATTAATATAATATTCTCTTATAAATATTATTTATAAGAGAATATTATATACAACAAATATTAAATGCAAAATATTATAGAACATTATAAACAATTTAAATTGTAATATTAATAATATGACGACGATGATGATGATGGTTATTATTAATGATTCTTTTTTTATTTCCATACCAACATCTATTGCTATTTTCATGGCAAGATCAATGTATTTTAAAGGAAACAAACAGTAGTAGCACAGTGGTAATGAGGGAAAAACTTTTTTTTTTTTACAGCCAACTCACATCTCACATTTGGTTCCTGTTCTCATTATTAGTTAATCACCTTCATTCTGTTCACCTGTGTTGATTGATCATCTCGTTTGCTCCTTTGTTTCTCTGTGTTTATAAGCCTTCAGTTTCTGTCTGTTCTTGGTCCTGGATTGATGTTCATTTAATGGTACATGTGTGTTGATGCTATTTAGCTCTCCTTTTCTTTATGTTGAAGTTGGAATTAAAGACCATAAACGTTTACTCCTTCGTCGTGCACTTTCTACAACCACATACCGTGACAATTATTTAAATTGTAAAATATTTTTTGGGGTCTTAATCATCATTCAAAATATAACTTAGTATTTCTTGTGATAATTGGTTCTGAAATACGACCTGCACATTTCTTTGTGAAATCCACCACTTCATGTACAATTCTGAGTTTTTCACATTTAATAAAGAAAACAGTTTGCCTGTGTGTTCTTGTGTATGCTTTCAGGAGGGGTGTGTATTTGTACAGACTTCTCCTGAGTATTGTGTATTTAAAATATAGCCATAGACAAGTTGTCTATCACTATCCACTAGTGCTGAACAAGCACACTTGTCTTAAACACACACATTATATATGTGCATATGTGGTTGATTTGTTCCAGCAATACTTAATAGCTCATCCTGTCCATTGATTAAAACATGTTTATCAGTGCAACAGGCCTAAGTAAAGAGAAAGGACAAAAGAGGCCATTAGAAAGAGACAAAGAAAAGAGCCAACTCGAGTGAGAAGATATGCGACGACGAAGAAATTCCACATTTCACGGGGTGTAAGCAATCACCATGGAAACAGTGGCGTGTATGATGTGTGTTTTGGGGGATGGGGTGTGAAGAGTGTAAACAGGTGTTCACACGTGTGCGTGTGTTAGCGGTGTGGATGCTTTTCTTTTGTAGGTGTTTGTAAGCATGTGGACATGAGGGCTCAGTCCCTTGAATAATAAGATGATGGGTGGATACAGCGAGAATCCACGGCTTTTAATAAAAAGTTTATTCATTCATTTAATCCCTCTTCCTCAATGACAGGAATCAAGGCATTGAGCAATTGCATCGGGCACGAAGAGACACATGACACTTGATATGAGTTCAGATTTGAGGTGAAAGAGAGAAATGGAGAGAACTTGTGCAATGCATACATAGACTGCATGGGTTGGGCTAAAATCCTATAAAATGGGCGTATAAGCATGCATATGCAGCCATATTTATATGTGCATTAACTTTTTTTGTTTAAAATCAAGATTTTAGGTAACAATTTAAGTAAATGTGTATATTTTACCACCATTTTAATCACTTTTACCATTTGAAATGTCATTTCTATACCACTAAACAAAAATAATGACTGTATTCAAATGGCTTTCCCCTGAACACGCCCCTCATCTGCCATTGGCTGGACAAACTGATAATCCCGTCTCCAAACTAATGCCATTGGTTATCTCTAGTTGGTTGAGACACTCAAACAAACGCATATTAAACTAGAATATGAGAAAATATGTCTACATTTGTGTTACTCATTTGAAAACGTAACATTATAACTAGCAACGACAGCTTGGGTCGTTTTTGAGTGCTTCTTGGAAAAACAAAGACGCTTTTGAAATAAGATTGCTCTTACACACCAATAAACGAAGAAGTCATATTGAGTAAATTACAATTTAGGCACAGTTTTGCCAGTTACTTTGTCTGTTTTTGCTCTATTATATTTCAAATAAGGAGAACCAAGAACACAGCAATAGCATTTCTTTTTGAATCCTGAGTGATTTATTGTTTTTGAACAAAACAGTCGAGTGAATGGTTCAGCGACTCATTCATAAAAACGTTACGTCCATTCGTTAATGGAGCAGTGCTGTTAAACAAATAGGTTGAATGAATGATTCAATGACTCACTCATACTGTTAGCAACCCATTTAATTCCTGAATGAATCTGCATGATTGAACAAATCGATTAAATCAATGACAACTTCTATGGCTCTCTAATAAAGACAGTAATTTGTTGCCACCTACTGGCAAAACGATGTAACCTGCAGAAAGACTTTATGGAAAATCCTCAATAACACTAAAGGGCCGTTTACAACAAGGACAGTAACTATAATGATATAAGTATAGCTATAACTATTAAGTTTTAATATTTGTTATGAGAGAACAATATAATTTGAGTACCTTTCAAAACAAATTTTTCCCAGCTAATAAACAACAAAAACAATGACAGCCAATCAGAATCTAGAGTTCAAGCATTTAAAGTGACAGACAACATAACTGTATCGTGTGTTTATAATAAACACAATGTTATTATGCGTTGATGTGGATGCAAAATTTATTGTTATAATTACAGTTTCTGGTGTGAACGGGCTTTAATGCACAGACTTTCAAACGTCAAACTCCTGTAATGTGAAGGTCCTGCTAACGTGCTGTACTGTAAAATGAATATAAGGGATGACCCTGAAGTGTATATTACAATAGATTACTGATGCATTAAGATGTTACAATGGCCTTGTCCCTCACAAACTCAAGTGGAAGCATTTGTGTGTTGTGACACTGTTGAAGGTCCTTTATATACAGTAATTTGCGTCCAGAGTGACTCTTCTGGTTTGACCACTGCCCCCCCCCAGGCTATTTTAAGATCTCACTGTTGCATAGTCCTCTTCCAGTCTGTAATTTTGTGGTATGTGTGTGTGTGTGTGTGTGTGTGTGTGTGTATTTCAGCTACTTTAAAACCATACCATTTTGTTTTGAGAATAAGGAAGAGAAACTTTAGCAGGACTGTGGACGTTATGTAGAGAACTGATCGTATTGCCTAGATATCACGTGGAAGTGTGTGTTGAGTGAATAGTAGTGCTGTATAGAGTCTCATTCCAAGCCTAATTGCAAAGCCTGGACAAAGTCTGATTATTAAGAAGTCTCAATGCTGTTGTTGTTTGCTTAATTCACATTTTTAGTAAATTCTCTTTTAAAAATCCACCCTTGGCCGTGACATGAAGACATCCCATCAGTGAACTTCCCTGTACATGTTACCATGGCATCAGTCACAGTGGCCCTGGGGGGCCTTTTGGTAAGAGGTATCGGGTGATTTACGGGCCTGATTTTCTGAGCATGCTCCAAATAGTAACACTAAACAAAGAGCCAAAACACAGACAGCACAGACAGCATCGCACAGCAGTGCTCAATGCTCGTTTACACACATAAAGCTGATTGTTCTTCATAAAAGCAGCCACTGTGCAAGATCTATGTGTTAAAGATTGTCTCAAATATGACGCTTGCATTTCTTTCATGAAGTCTTACAGATGAGTACTATTCCATTTTGTGGCCCCTTTATTTGCTGAGATCTGCCATATACAGTAGAGTAGGGCTTTCACATTTATGAAATTTCTGCGGAGGATGAATTCTATTAATACTAATTATTGTGATTAATTATTTCATGGTATTTTTGTTAATGTCACTTACATCTTGATATGAAATGTATGATTGCTCATAATCAAATGTTTGCAAAAAATATTGCACAGGGTGGAATTTAATAATTTTTTAAAATGAACTAAAAATGGAAATATTAAAATATTTACCTATAAATATAATAATATTTATACTTTCAATTTACAGTGTTGATAATATTATAGTAAATTAACAACAACAACAACAACAATAATAATAATAATAATTATTATTATTATTGTTAATATTAATTTACTCTAATATTTAGGTTGGCTGGGTTCAAAAAAAATCAACAGTATTTAATAATAATAATAATAATAATATTTTTTTTATTACATTTACTATAGTAATTTATTACTCATTTACTATAGTAATTATTATTATATTTGGAACATTATAGTGTAAATTATATTTTTATTTGTATTAATATTGTTTATCAGTGTTTTAGTAAATAAGAATAATATGGAATATTGTAGTTTAAATTATTTTGTTATTTTATTAATATTGTCTATTAATATCTTAGTAATAAATAATAAAAAATATATCTGGAATATTATAGTTTAAATGGCAGCTATTTTATTAATATGGTTTATTATTATTTTAGTAAATAATAATAATAATAATAATACTTATTATTACTCATTTACTATAGTAATTATTATTATATTTGGAACATAGTTTAAACGATTTAGTTTTTTTATTAATAATGTCTATTAATATATTAGTAATAAATAATAATAATAATATCTGGAATATTATAGTTTATAGTTATTTTATTAATATAGTTTATTATTATTTTAGTGAACAACAACAATAATAATAATAATAATAATAAATAAATAATGGTTATTATTATTAGGAATAATATTGTTTAAAAGATAAATCGTTAAACTGAGTCAAAGGGAGCCACACATCTCCTATGATGGAGTTTGTGGTGCTGTACTGAAAAGATGTGGTATTTCAGGCGATACGTGATTGGAATTCAAAGTGTATAACAATCGCAGTTATGTCAAATAATCACATATGGCCATATATAATTGATAGCACTGTAAGAAACCAAAACTGTAATACCTGTCAAGATGAGCAGAGCACAAGAGGGAGAGGAGATTCAGACTGGAAAATGCTTGAACCGCACTTGTAATTCGGGGGTTGCCTGATTTAATGAAGCTAATTAGAGGTGTAAGTGGGTGATCTAATCAAACCACACTCTAAACGGAAGGACCGTGGATGTGAGAGGTCCATCAGTCCGACCCCCCGTGTGGAGCAGTAACGGTACGCTCCTGTGCTAATGGACTGCATGGATCACCATTGTCAGTCTCTGGGGTAGGATCGGTGAGCACATTATTTGGGTTGTTGTATCTCTCCATCTTTTTCTCATGCCACTCTCAGTCTAAAACATTCATGAGGTTCCTCGGGTCAAATCAGCGCAGTTAGACCTTGACTGATAGCACGAGACCGGCCACTTAGACAGGAAGACAACAGTTGACCCACATGAATAGCAGACAACAATGCCGTTTAGAGGTGGGTTTACAGTTTTACACAAATAAAATAGGTTGCAAATGATGATTATAACTAAGTGATCTGACTGCAGAAAAGTGTGATAAAAAGAGATCTCGCAAGCACTGAAAACGTGTACAGATTGCACACGAGTGTGTTCATGCCATATGCTTTCATTACAGTGCGGTGGACACAGTGTGTATTATGATATACATTGAGTCGTGTTTTGACACTCTGCAATGGAAAGAGACATTTCAAACCACCCAGAGGTGATGACTGAAGTCATGCCGTGGCTGAAGTGTTGTCGTGTCATTTGTCTTCTGAGCATCTGGCTGACGGCTGTTTGCTTCTCCATATCTAACCATACATTAGACCTACACTGGTTCCTCCTGATTATAGAGCTTCTGCTGCTCTGAAGACGCAGTCTCAGTTAACACAGGGTTTAGCTTCGGACTCGGACAACGTGGGGTTCAATTTCATCACTTGCTATTTGTTGTGTTTCTGTCCTGCAGCTTCTTCTCCTTCTCCTTCTGTAAGGGTGTGTCATGCAGAATTAGAGGTTTGTGGTGGAAGTGTGTTTGAGAGAGGAGAAACTCTGACCTAGCAGCTATAAATAGAGCCTGGCTTGCTTCACAGAGAGAATTACAATATATGCTACAGTATATGGAACTATAGGTGTTCCTGCCTGAATTTATGTATCGTTTCAGTATATAAGGACTTTTATTAATCAATGGTCCAGTTCTGTCAAACTCAGATGAATATGAATTAGGCATGTAATGCAACCCATTTTACTTCAATAATGTGACATATTTATGAGTGAAATGAGAAAAAAAAACGTGAGATGGGACTTGATTTTATTTGTCAGGAAGTGGATTGGATTATGAAACATGGGCATTACATACAAGTTTGATAAAACAATGCCTAAGTAGCTATTTGCCTAATCGTTAACATTATTTAATAGCCCATGCATGTCTACTGTAAGTGACATCAGCATTGTGGTTTCAAAGAAGAGTTGTTTCAGACAATTATTAAATTATATTTTATTATTATGTAATTTTATTTATTCATTGTTTAATTGAATTAAATTATTTTTATTTTTTAGAAATGTTTAAAAATTTGGAATAGCATATATAAATAATTATTTCACAATAAGTCCAGGATCATGAGGTAGTAAGTAATATAAATCTGATTTTATATTGAATTTAAGGAGCTATTTCTACTTGACCTGACCCTTAACTCTCTGATGCACGAATTAATAATTCACAAAGGAAAAAAAAACAATGTTTCTTTTGTAAGGAAACCCTAACAACACTGTAATAATTGTATATATTAAATAAATAAAGCAAAAACTGGTGTTGTTACTAGAAATGTATTGTAAAAAATAAATCTTAAATATAAAAAATACACCTAAAAAATGACATACTGTCTTTTAAAAATATAAAAATATAACTATATATATATATACATGCATCAGAGGGTTATTTCAGTCATATTAAACATTATAAGTTAATTTTGATGTTTCCACATAAATGTTTTAAGCTACAGGACAAAGAATTGTTTACAGTGTAATTAAAATACTACATCAGTAGCCATCTATGCACACTGAAATACAATCCATCATACTGTAAGGAAACAAAATGCATATCTTTTTAATGAGAGAACATCCTTAAATGGAAACTAATTAACTAAATACTTTTTAACCCCCCCAAGGGCCCTTTTAATGCCTATGGGGACCATGATGTAGTTCTAACACACCACAACATTATACAGCTCAGTTAGATGCTTTTATTTTAATTGCCGAGTCTAGTTTTGAGAGCTTTATTTACATTTTGAAGCAATTTTCTGAACACCCATTTAAAGTGATTTATCGCATTTCTGCCTCATTTTTAATCTGAAAAAGCCACTGAGATGGGCGGTATACATGGTAGGTAAGCAAATCTGGTGAGAGACAGATATGTTTGGAGAGAGGCATATTGATTAAAGGGTCACATTCATGCACTGCGCTCTCTAAAACTTATGGTGCGTAAACACTTTAGAGAGTTTATCAGATACCTAATTTTTGCTTCAAAGAGCTTAAGTATCCATCATTTTAGTTCCCAGGGTCCCCGGTATAAACAAACATCTGCCATCTGCCAGGTTTGCAGCTTGATGTCACCCGGTGGTGTTGTCAGATGTGGTTAGATGCTGTGTTTCCAAACAAAACTGTCCGCAATGACCTGAAATCAGAAGTAGTTACAGAGAGGAGAAGTTGCATCAGAAAAAGAAAGAGAGAATGCAATAGCAAAGTTCATGAAGGGAATAGTTTTCTCAAAAGTAACAGTTCTGCCATCATTTACCCAAACCATATGACTTTCTTTTTTCTCTGGAAAACAAAAGGAGATGGGTTTGGAAGAATAAGAAAGCACCCTTTTCCACACAATAAACCTGAATGATCTCAGGGTTTGTCAAACTTCCAAAAATGACTTTTAGAAATCATTTTTAGAAGTCATTTACTTCTTCAGCATCAATTACTCTTCATTGACACATATTTTGTTCTGTACATAAGTCTATATATATTAATATTAATGAAAAATGTATTTATTAATAAATAAATTAAACAATATTTATAACAATATTTATTTAGTAGGAGCACTGTTACTCCCAAATACCAGATTTGCTGCATCTCAGCACAACACAGCAGATAATGTTTCATTTCTGAAACGTTGTTGTATAAGAGCTTTGCAGCTTTTTCAATGCTGTTACCAAAATTTGATGTCCGAATACAGGGTACAAACTTTATTTGAGTGATTTCATGGTTTTCATTAAATAAACATAACATGAAATAAAAAATAATAATAAAATTATGATAAAAAAAACCCATCAGAATGGGTAAAAGAGTTGCAAACTTAGCCTATGTGGTTACGCACTGGGGCTAGACAGTTCAAAATAAAATAAAAAATAACATTACTAAAATATATATAGATATTATGAAAGTTTGATTTTTTTTTGTTCAACCATTCAACTCTGTCACCAAAGGTATAGCAAATTATTATTTTTTTTAAATGCATGAAATGGATTTCTAAGTATTTACTACATTTATTTAGTAATCATTTATTTAGTACATACTAAGTACTTTTAAGTTAAAAGTATTTAATTTTGTATGTTATGTTCATTTTTATTTCTGACATCTAAAAAATCTCTAAACAAAATTGCAACACAAATTTGTAAACATTTCTGAAATGCTTATAAAGACAGTCACTCATTTAGTTTCTGGATGAATCAGCATTTTTAAATGAATCAGTTGCGCAAATTATTCAGTGATTCACTCATAAAGACAGTCACTCATTTAGTTTCTGGATGAATCAGCATTTTTAAATGAATCAGTTGCGCAAATTATTCAGTGATTCACTCATAAAGACAGTCACTCATTTAGTTTCTGGATGAATCAGCATTTTTAAATGAATCAGTTGCGCAAATTATTCAGTGATTCACTCATAAAGACAGTCACTCATTTAGTTTCTGGATGAATCAGCATTTTTAAATGAATCAGTTGCGCAAATTATTCAGTGATTCACTCATAAAGACAGTCACTCATTTAGTTTCTGGATGAATCAGCATTTTTAAATGAATCAGTTGCGCAAATTATTCAGTGATTCACTCATAAAGACAGTCACTCATTTAGTTTCTGGATGAATCAGCATTTTTAAATGAATCAGTTGCGCAAATTATTCAGTGATTCACTCATAAAGACAGTCACTCATTTAGTTTCTGGATGAATCAGCATTTTTAAATGAATCAGTTGCGCAAATTATTCAGTGATTCACTCATAAAGACAGTCACTCATTTAGTTTCTGGATGAATCAGTATTTTCAAACTAATCAGTTGTGTGAATTATTTAATGATTCGCTTATAAAGAGTCTCACATTTAATTTCTAAATGAATAAGCATTTTTTGTGCACTAATCTGTTGAGCAAATGATTCACTTGTAAAGAGCAACACAAACAATTTAATTGCAAGACAAATTTGTAAAAATAAACCTTTTGTCAGAAGTGCCATATTTAAAGAAAGTGAATGTACAGTATAATAATCTATCAGTATGATTGTGTTAATAGCTGATGTTGAATCAGCTCAGATGGTGTCAGGCAGCCAAACATAGCCATTAGACATCAATTTGTCTCATTATAATCTACTTCTTACAATCTTTGCCATCTTGTGTGTAAGTGTGTATGATTGAGTATCGTTCCAGGTCACCTTTAAACATGACAGCAACCTGACATTGAGTTAGGGCCTTGTTTAAGACTGCAGTACGGCATGTGTATGTGTATTTGATTTGAAAATCTATGCGTTTTGTGTTTGCTTAATGCAGTTTTTTTGGCCAGAGTTGCAGGACAGATGCGAATAATCCTGCGACCACCTGCAATGCAGATCAAAAAGCCGAGGATAATATTTGCAGCAAATATATGAATCAGAAAGCGCTTTCGTTGACATCCGCATCTGGGTGTTTGTGAATCTGAGGGACGTGAAGCCTTTTTTCTTTGTCTGTCTTCAAGGTGAGGCGTTTGACGGTTAGTTTCAGATGTAATGTGATCTGAGGGACAATATGGATGGATAGAGATGTTGAGGGAAGAACGAGACGGATTAATAATGACAGCCTGGGTCACCTAAAGAGAGAGCGTGTGTACATTCATTGTGCACAAGGACAGTGATACAAAGATGAAGAGGGACAGAACAGGAAATAGAAGGATGCAGATTTGTCCCGATAGTCTCAAGAAAGAGTTTGGATAATGAATACAGCTGTGTGCGTGTGTGTGTGTGTGTGTGCCCATATTCAGTATGCAATTAGAGTGCTGTGTCGGCATCACGCCGCCAGGATGCTGACACACTCATAAAAAGCCCCACAAACAACTCAAACACACACACAGCAGAGGTCCAGTGAAGTATAATGAAGTTAGGAGTCATATTCACGACTCAGGGTTGGTTTCTGCCTAAATTGTGGCAGCGAATGTCCCCTCAAGGACAGTAAAACCTGTAATCACCTACATTGGGGAGAAGCAAACAGTCCCTGTGAGGAAAACAGCTTAATAAACAGACTAAATAATGCCTTAATGGAAGTTTTCTGTGAGGGTTTGGGGGATAAAAACATCATTAGCTCAGTGTAATAACAATAGAAGTCAATGGAAAGTCCCCAGCATGACAGAAAAAACAAACATGGGCTATTAGACTCCAATTTCCCAGTTATTCTGCTCTGATTCAACGTTGTTGACCTACAATCCTGGGACCAGACGAAGAGATGACCACTTTTACTGCACTCACCCACACAGCGACTCACACACCCCTCTGATGAAATGTAGTAGGAGAAAATGACAAACACATCTTGACTTGTCTAAGTGGAAAGTCAGACTTAATGGTGAAGATGCACTTTATTTTGTGGTTTCGGACAGAATCGGTCATCTGAGTTAAAGGAAAAACTTTGAATTTAAACAGACACTTTAAAGTGATAGTTCGTGAAAAAAATTAACATTCATTTTTACATTCCAAATCTGTATGATTTTTTTTCTTCTGTGAAACATAAAATAGATTTTTTGAAAAATGTTGCAGTATTTTTGTTGCCTATACAATTAAAAGTCAATGGCGAGTGGTTTTGGACCCCATTGGCTTTCATTATAGACAACTTAAAGTGGTATTTTACCTAAAAATGAACTTTCACCCTCATGTCATTCCATTATTAAAAGTGCCTCAGTGGTTATTGGGCCAAATAACAAAAGTCACTGGGGACTTGTTTTGGACCCCATTGACTTTCATTTTTAATTTTTAGGACATAAACATGCAGGTTTAAGATTACTGTTTAAAATAGTATATTTTTAAGATGTTTTCTGTTTTGTTTGTCTATACAATCAAAGCCAAAAGTCAGTTCTTTTGGACACCACTGACTTTCATTCTATGGACAAAAACATTCTTCAATATATGTTGTGTTTTGCAGAAAGAGGTCATACAGGTTTGGAATTACATAAGAGTAAATGAGACAATTTTCATTTTGGGTGGACTGTCCCTTTAAGAACAACTTTTACACCAAACCTGTTCCTGAAGGGCCACTAAATAGATAGATAGATAGATAGATAGATAAAATCCCACACACGTGGAATTATCATAGAACGTGACCAAAGAATGAATGAATGAATGAATGAATAAATAAATATGTTTATGTTAGAATGAATGAAATCAATAAAATTACATGAAGGAAATGAATAAATATTTCTAAAGCCACTTTTTGTTCAATTCAATGCAGTCTCTGAATTAATTTCTAGCACTTAATTAATTATTCAGCTTATCATGTTTATCACATTTCTTTTATAATCAATCGAGAGCCCTAGTATTTTCTTGTTGATGGTTCAAAATAAGTCTGTTTTAGTGTGCATCGGCGAGGATCTGATGGCCTCTATTCGTCCAAATGGAGCCTTGTCATCTTTATTGACTGAAAACATTCTTTTTATTACTGTATATGCGGTTTTATGAGTGAGCGTATTTAGTTGCAGTCTGACTTATGGTTTTGTGCACTTGGAGCGCTGATAAGGGAACTGATGTGTTTTAGAGTATGTTACGGGTAGATAGAGACAGATTAATCCTCCGGTATACCATAATCCTCGGCTGATGGATGGCTGCAGATATGTGACTGTGTGATCGTGGCTTGGAGATACAGGCCTGCTGGGAATGAGCAGCGCAAGGTCATGTGTACAGCTGCGCTAGTTAACAATCCAGCATTTTAGAGTTTTTAATATCTATATATTATTCAATGCTCCTTTCCCTTGTTCACTGGCTTTAAACTTTGTTTGTTGATGTACCTTAGGAGCCTAAAACATTCTTGCTTTGCTCATTTAGTCCTCTGATTTCCCCCAGGACGAAACAAGATCTCTGTGCCGCAGGTTCTTTCGTTTCCCGGCTCTCCAGGATAAAATATTGCCATTAGATCCTCATCTATCAGCGGCGAGACATTTCATCAATGTGTACAGCCTCAGATCTTTACAGCTTAATATTCATAACACTGCCCACTACATGGTTTGCCACAAACAATGGCTAACTGTCTGATAAAGCGGGTGAGCTGAAGGTCATGCAGCGGAGAAGGGGCAGGTGCTGTGGCACCGTCAGTGGTGTTGTCAGCATATGGGAAATTACAGCAGGTGTGTGTCCAATGGACCACAAATTTAATAACAGCACCATCCACCTGGACACAGGTGGGATCATTTCAGTGCATACTCAGGAAGGGTGAACCCATATTGAAACTCAGACAAACACACACACACACTTTATTTGCAGTTCATTTTTTCTGGGCAGGCCAGATAAGGTCAGTATTTTAGGTCAGGTAAAAAAAAAAAGAGAAAGAAAATACTTTTATTCTGCAAGAACACATTAAATTAATGACAGTAAAGACCTTTATAATGTTACAAAATATTTCTGTTTCAAACAAAAGCTGCTCTTTCTTCACTTTCTATCAAATAATCCTGTGTAAAGAAGTTTATTGTTTCCACAAAACTATTAGAATAATGATTTCTGAAGGATCATCTGACACTGAAAATTCAGCTTGGCCATCACAGAAATAAATTACATTTCAAAATGTATTTAAAACAAAATGTTGCCAAACAGAATTGCAAAACTAATAATAAATATCATTCATATTGTTTTTCATTTTTGGACAACTTGCATCACCTTTAAATTTGCTTTATGCAATATGTATTCAAATTCTCATAAAATTATCCAAAAATAACATTCATTTATTCAACATTCTGACACAAACGAACAATCAACACTTATTCAAATTCTTCCAAAACTATCCAAAAAAGTATGCTGATTTGCAATCAAAAGGATGTCTAGTAGCTTTGAAAGCTGACACAATGGGGGGGGGGGGGGGGAACACCCCCTTTTTAAAATTCCCCAAAAAAAAAAAAAAAGGGGGGGGGGGGGGGGGGGGGGGGATTTTAAATTCTCCCAAAATTAAAAAGTATGTTAATTTACCATGACCAAGATTTCTTGTAGCTTAACTAACAGAATGCAAAAAACAACACATTTAAATTCTCCCAAAGTTATCAAAAAGTATATTAATTTGCCATCAACAGAATTTTTGGTAGCTGACACAATGGAAAAACCAACCCTCATTTAAATTCTCCCAAAATAAAAAAAAATTTAAAAGTATGTTAATTTGCCATCAACACGATTTCTGGTAGCTTTTAAAGCTGACACAATGGAAAAACCAACCCTCATTTAAATTCTCCCAAAATAAAAAAAAATTTAAAAGTATGTTAATTTGCCATCAACACGATTTCTGGTAGCTTTTAAAGCTGACACAATGGAAAAACCAACATGTGGCCAAATGTGGATGGTTTTCGAGGTGATTCTGCTCAGTTCAAAATGGCCGATATTGGCAGAATGGTAAACGCATGACTAGTTAAAATACGTATGAATTTGCCAGTAACAAAACTTGTTTGCTTGTTGGCTAAAATCTCATAAAGTACTTTGCTTTGTTAATATACACTGTAAAAAAAATTCCGTAAAATTTACGGTAAAAAACCGGCAGCTGTGGTTGCCGGAATTTTTCCGTAAAAAATACGGTAGCAGCGTTTTAGGTTTTACGGCTTTAACTTAAATTTACAGTTAAATACCGTAATTTCATTAACTGATATAATGTTAATATACCAACCTACTGAAGTACTGAAATCTGTTTTGTACCTTTGTAATACACTGAGAAAGTCACATGATGAACCAAAGCCCATCACAAGCAGCTTTTAAATAATAACATATATAGAAGGTGCACAGTGTCATTCACACAAACACTAAACACCATCATGGTAACACACATGAAACTGAAATAATGCAATAAACATTCATTTAACAACATTAGGTGTAACACACAACCCTAATATACAAAACTGATAAGAAAAAACTAAGAAGAAACATAGTTATTTCAACAAAAAAACATCAAATTTGAAATGTAACGCAGGGAATTCTGGGAATGTCAATTTACG
>NW_015505330.1:1197497-1200490 GCF_001515645.1 Sinocyclocheilus grahami
ATTTTTTACAGTGTACTCACGGCCTGCCTCTACAAGTGGTTGGCAAACCTTTTGATGTGAAGTATCATAGGCAAGACAAAACTTGTTTTTGACTTCATAAACTGGGTCAGATAGAATCTGCACACTTTTTGATTTGTTCTACTGGAGAAAATTTGCCAAAATTCCTAACATACACGGAAATGTTGAGGGATGTGCAGAACCTGAATGTGAGGTTCGGATTCCATGTGGGCATATTTACACTAAATAAAACAAACCGCAGGATTATGAAGAAGGATTACTTTCTCCTATGAGCGAGCAAAAAACTGGACATGGATTTGAACATTTCTAAAACGGCCAATTAAATCACATAAAGCCATCTCTCGCTATCACTGGTGCGCTAAAGACAACCCCTCAGGTTGTCGACCTCCTGATCCAAACTGTCTGTTTCTTGTCCAACAGTCTCTCTATCCCTCATTAACACATCCTTTCTGTTCCTCCGTCACTCTGATTTTCCTTTCATCTCTCGTTCCCAGCGGTCTCGGTTTCATTCGGTTCCCTTACCTCAAGCTGGATTAAACAGTAAGACATCAGACGCTCCGAGAACACTGTGCACTTACAGGCATTAACACACTTTTAAACAATGCTTTCTGTGTGCGCAAACACATACTACTCGTAACATTACACAAATACACACTACAAGTCAAGATAATGTTACATGAGAGCGAATAAACGAACACTAAATCTGCCAGTCTCAATCGTAGCACAGAGACTGCTTTCATAGGGCACCATTTCAGCGTTGCTGGTCATTAGCTTTCATGTAGTGTAATTTCAGCAGTGCTGGCCACTCTCTGCGGACTCGCTGCTGAGAGACAAACTGTATAAAACTATTACTGTCAGTTACGACATGGCAGAGCGTCTACACATGCATTACCATGCTTAAATTATTCATCGATTGCAACATACACACTCTAGAGATGTGTGTGTGTGTTTTGAGGCAGTGACTTGGAATTAAATGTACTGTTTATATGGAGATTTGTTGGATGGCTTTACGGCTTTGCATTATTAAAGACTTGCCCTTTTACTGAGGGCATCCATTCAGACAAATGTGTGTGTGTGTGTGTTGAAGTGGCCATATGAACACTGCACATCGCTTCAGTGAAGCCCGTCCGGATTGGTTGATTTTGCTCTTGTCAGTTTGTGATTGGCTACTCTAACTGTCCGTCTGTCTCTCTCTTTGTTTTTGTTGCAGTTATGAGGCGGAACCCATTCGCAGCGGAAGGCTGCTGCCGGAAAGGCTCTAGAAACGCCCTGCAGGAGCTGTACAATCCCACGCAGGTATCAGTATGCTGGATCTTATGCTACACATATCAGTTTATGGGAATGTAGATATTGCATACACTGTGAAAATATCCCGGGAAAAAATAATACAGTAAAAAGTGATGAATATGTTATAAAAATATGGTGACAGTGAGTGTTCATAAACCAAAGTATAGAAAAATCTAAGTAACAAACGACAACGCTAAAATAATGCAATACACGTTCACTAAATAACATGAAATATACTGTAACTAAAAAAACATTCAAATATACGTAGCTGTTAACAAAAATAAATAAATAAAAATATATGCAATAATCCACGCAGGAACTTCTGGGAATGTCATTTTACTGTTTTTCACTGTAAATTATAAATATGGCTCATATTTTAACTATATAATATAAATATATAAAATTATATATATTATAAATTCTATATTATATTAATAATACATAATTTTAGCAATATGTACTCTAAAATACATGTATTTTCTTGTTATTTGCATATATAGATTTTAACTAAATATAGTCATTCATATTTTTACTAGCAAAAATCATAAATCTTACAGTAAAATTACATATAATCCTAAACTATTTATAATTTTTTATAAGATTTTTTTTTGGTACAGACCTATTAATAATATTTGAATATTTTAAAGTAAATATGAATAAGTAAAACTTGATTTTACAATGGTTATTATAAATTATATTTTTCTTTCTTAATTTTTTTCATTTTTAACACATTTGAATAAAGATGAGCTCATACACTGAAAAAAAAAATTGGTGCAGAAACAATGTTCGCTCAGAAATTGCTAATAAAATTCGCAATTAATTACGAAGAAACAGCACTAATTAACACTTTGCATTAAACATGACATTTGTAAGTAGAAAGATTGAAATAGTATTTCCTTGTACAACGAATTCCAATATTCTTTTAGTTTTATTTGACTAGTTTTATCTGAAAAATCTATATTTTTTTAGTTTCAAAAATTGTGTTCACAAGCAGTTGAAATGAAATCTGAAATCCAGTGAATAAATCAGAAATGAACTGGAATTGATAGGACTGTGAAATATGGATGTGACATACCAGTGGGAAAATACACATAAAAAAATTAAGAGGGATTATTGATTACAGATCAAAAGTAAAGTCGTTTCTGCCACTGAGTGAGTTATTAAACATTACGACAAACTTATTTTATCCGGAATAAAACGCACCAATAGTTCACAATAAGATCAGAAACATGTATTAGGAAAGTAAATTGAGTCAAATTTGATTTCATGGGTCTATAAGTTTCTGGTCCTCTCTGCATTGAGGTCAGCGGGAAAGAATAACCTCTGGACCTTCTTTGGAAATACATAAGAGCACTCACATTTTATTTCCAATGTAAAACATGCACGTCTAGAGCTTAGCCGAGCAGATCCGCTTCACCACAAAGCCAACATTATGTGAGGATTGATTTCATCTGGTTTAATTTCACCTCTCTCTATCTTTATTTCTCACGCTCATCTTCCTGCACGTCTCCACCCACCTCCACCTTTCAGTGATTGATCGCATACACCGTCTGTTCTTTGTCGCCCGACCGCCCGACCGCCCTGTTCCAGAAAGCAGGGAAAGAACAGGGTGTAGCTGTAATAGTTTGTTTTCATCTCATGCTCAAAAACTCTTTCACCTTGAGAAATCAGACTCAGCGCTGTCAGAA
>NW_015505330.1:1200978-1210244 GCF_001515645.1 Sinocyclocheilus grahami
TTCTGCCTTCTGCCTTCAAATTGGCCTCATTCACTTCCATTGTAAATGCATTACCGCAACCTTGATTTTTTATTCTACAAATGTTGTCATTTGAGATGAACTTGGATTGAACCAGGAATATAATATGCATGTTAACACGATTTTAATGCAAAACTTGTAAACTTCTATACATTTAACAACTTCATTGCCATGTCATTGGAACATCGAAACCCTAAAACCACAAAATGATTATAAAAAAGATAATTTAAACAGGTTTACAGCTCAAAAATGATTTTAATGTGAACAAAATCACTTACTAACCTTTTTTCCAAACTTGTTTTACAACTTCACTGCCATGACATAGAAACGCCATAAACCCCAAAACCACGAAATGATTTAAGAATTATGATTTAAACAGGTTTACAGGTCAAAAATACACACATTTGAACAGGAAAATTAAGTGAAGTGCTATTATAAAATTATAAGCTTCACTTTTCTGCCTTTAAGTCTTCCAGAAATTGTCCCCATTCACTTCTATTGTAAGTGCACCACTTTAACCTTGATGTTTTATGCTACAAATGTTGATTGGGATGAACTTGTACTGAACTCGAAATTTCTGACACTATGCATGTCAACATGATTTTAATGTAAAAAAAAATCACCTATTAATCTTTTTTTGTAAACTTTTATCCAGTTTTACAACTTCGTTGGCATTACATGGAACACTATAAACACTAAAACGACTGTAAAAAAATGTTTAAACCGGTTTGCAGCCATAAAATACACAAGTCTTAAAAGAATAATTAATTGTAACGTGCTTTTATAACATTTTAAGCTTCACATTTCTGCCAAGACCTCAAAAAAATTGGCCTCATTCCCTACCATTGTAAATGAATCTCTGCAACCTTGGTTTTTTTATGTTACAAATGTTGTGAATTTAGATTAAATTCCTTTAACTCTCATTAGATGTTATTTAATATGTTTAATAACCCATTTTACTCTTTGTAAGCATTGGCTGCTCTTCACATGTAGTTAATTTCAGGTTTTACTATCCTTGTAGGAACAATTGGTCCCCACAATGTAGACAAAACCTGACACACACACACACACACACACACACACACACACACACACACCTGTTCAGATGTAAATTCAAGCTTTTAAACCAAACTCAATCCCTGGTGGATTCTAAGTGAGTCTGAATACATGTACAGTATATTTAGACTATGTTTCCATATGCAGCAGCACATGTAAAGTTCCATTCATTTTTTCCACAAATATGAGGCTTTCTTTTTGAGCACTCGTGCAGGATTTGCCATACGATATGCATGAAGGCAACAGAGTCCCATTGAGTTTTGGAGACACTTTTATGGGGTACATTTAGAATGGCCATTGCTTATCTTGTGAATTTCAATACCCTTGGCTCACACACGGTTGCATGTAAGTTCAAGTAGCTTTACTGTGAAAGCAGCCACAATCATGCGGACTATAGAAACACTATACAGGAGATTCAGGTTACTGTAGGCACTCAGATAAAGCTGAAGTGTGCACTTAATAGACTAGAATACTTCTGTAATGTTCAACAAGCATCATACTGTATATACATACAGTGCAGTAAAACGCAACACAGCTTTTATTATTCCACCAGAAACTGTGACAGGTACTAAAACTATCACACTGAGACTATTATAGTAGATTATTCCCTCTCTCTCGCTCTTATTCTTTTACAGGCTGTTCGCTCTCAGCAAAGCTCTTTAGTCAGGCTGTAATGTGCCTCTGTTTGGCTTTTACTGAGCCTGCTGGGTAATGAGACTTTCGCTCATCCGCCGAGTGCTTCCGCTCTCTTTCTGTGTGAATGAGCAGGACGGTCCAAGAATCATCTGCTCGGTAAATGTTACCGTCTCGGCCCTAATGAGGACACCCCGAGAGATGTGCAGCTTGGCTTTAAGTCTAGCTGTGTGTGGAAACTCAGCAAATAAGCATGATCATAAAAATCATGACTAGATAAAGTATTTAATCAGCTTTATTTGGCTTGTTAGGGACTTTAGCAATGCAACGCGTTATGGGAAAACCGACACATGCTCTGAAATAAGCTCACAAGTGACTGATTTTAAACGCTCTACATAGAAACAAACACCCCTCTTAAGGGAAGCACACAGGAAGCTCTTGATGTTAACATAATACGCATAAGCATAAAAACAGCAGATACTTCATTGTAATACAGTACATTTCTAATTGGCATTGCTGTCAAATTGCCATCTTGTTGCAATGCATATATGCCTTATCTCGTACATTTAGTTAATGCCAAAATGCATGAGTTTGTCAAGCTTCTTT
This sequence comes from Sinocyclocheilus grahami, assembly GCF_001515645.1. Taxonomy (NCBI): domain Eukaryota; kingdom Metazoa; phylum Chordata; class Actinopteri; order Cypriniformes; family Cyprinidae; genus Sinocyclocheilus; species Sinocyclocheilus grahami. The sequence goes on from NW_015505330.1 coordinate 1,203,292, forward strand.
TGTCTTAGAACAAAAGGTTTCCCAACCTTTATTTAGTCGCGGCACCCTTTGGAAATTTTAACAAACTTGTGACACCCTACAAAATTTATTTTGTCACAATATTTGAATTACTAACTTCGATATGATCATTTGAAAAGTATAGATATTCGGTACAACAGGGAAGAACTGCAGAATATAATGTCATACAGATATTTTTAACATTATTAAAAATGTTTGTCCATCAATGGTGGCAATCAGTAGGCTAATTTCTAATGAAGAGATCAATTTATATGACAGATTTTAATGTAGATTTTATACATATGTAAACATTATTTAATTACCATTATAACCAGCTATCTCATATACCACACCATGTTACAGCACAGTAGGGCTATTGCAGACAGAAGCAATACTGTACTACATCCATGTTTCCTGTCGGCTTATTTATTCATTCATTTCATTTTTTTAAAACTGAGTCCATCGCAATGCATTCTAGGAGATCTGCTTTATCGTATACATTAAAAAAAAAAATTATACCAGAATGCTTTGTGAGATCATTAAGGTTATTGTACCTTAAAATGCAGCATAATTATGGTGAATCAATACCTTAATAAAAAAAAGTAGACAGAATTTAATTTTCTGTAATTTTCCATTTTGAGTGAATTTTCTTGTCACAATGCATTTTGGAAACGTATTCAGTATTTTATTTTTACTGAGCTGCGAGATATCTGTGAGATATCAGTGAGCATCAGTGTTGTTATTGTTAGCAAAAACTAAAACTATTAGACTGTAATTTTTGTTAACTGAAATAAAATAAAACAAAATAAAATAAAAAAAGTTCAAAAGCATAAAAAAGTTTAGGTTGCAGTACTAAAATTACTAAAAACTAAAATAAAAATAAATAGAATTTTTTTTTTTAATGACAAGCACAAAAAATGACTAAAACTAAAAAAAAAAAACACACTGACTTAAACATGAAATTCTGATGTGGAACAATTTAAATACTACTTTCTTCAAACAATCTTTGTTTATTTACAAGTATGAAAAATCTTTTTTTACAGTGCAGGATGCAGCATAATTATGCTTTTTAAAACCTAAAAAGTAGACAGCGCAGTATGTTTTGCAACAGAGCTTTGTTAAAGGTCTAGTTGCCCCAAAAATGAAAATCCTCTCATCATTTACTCACCCTCCAATTGTTTCAAACCGGTATGAGTTTCTTTCTTCTGCTGAACACAAAAGAAGATTTTTTTGAAGAATATTGGCAACCAACCATTGCTGGTAGCCATTGACTTCCATTTATTTTCCATACTATGGAGGTTAAAGGCTACCGACAAGAAACTCGTATAGGTTTGGAACAACTTGAGAGTGAGTAAATGACAGAATTTTCATTTTTGGGTGAACTATCCCTTTAAAATTAAATCTGAGTAATTGTATGATGTAGCAAGATCATGTTACAGAAATGACTTATCCAGATATCAAAGGCGTTGCTGACTAATCAGTCTGAGAGGGAGAGAGGGATCGTGGGAATGAATGAGCAAGTCTATAGAGGTTGGCTGACAGCTGTCATACTTCACTGTGTCTAAGTGCTCTTCTGCCCTTCATCACTAGAACACGGCTGCTTGATTTCATCACTGTGTGTGTGTGTGTGTGTGTGAGAGAGAGAGTGATGGGTAACACCTGAGGGCCGCACACACCCCAACCGTCACAAACAATTATGAAAACACAAGAAGATGCAAGATCAGACAAGCACGGAGACGTACCTAATCAAAGAGCATCTGACTCAGAAACCCACGAACTGACACATATATTTCACACTCTCATCTCTGGGCTTTAAAAATCCTCACTGCGTTCTCTTACTGTCAGAGTCATTTGCGGCGTTCCATATTCAGATGTTTACGGACATGTGGCTTTGCTCTGGGACTAAATGCTGGACAGGAATTGAGGGAGCCCGAGCACAGAGCAGAGACTTATGGCTTCAGTTTCAGGTTCACTGAAGTGTACAATAAATTAACTCACTGTGCAATTTTTGTATACTCATATTAAAACCATGTATATGAATATGTATATGAACTGAAAACAGTTAATGCAAGAAAATGAAAAACTGAAACTAAAGTACAAGCAATGATTGAAAACTAACAATAATAAGCAATTACAATAAATCATTTCTGTCATCAGTGATTTTCACATGATTTTTTTATTAAAAAATAAAATAAAATAAACTTTTTTAACTTTAGTCCACCAGATTTTACAGTTTTAAAATCTTCATTTTATATATTCTTTAAATTTTCTGTTGGTTTCTCAATTACTTTCTTAAATATAATTACTACAAGTAAAAGTGAATATACAATCTGTATTGTATACAATCTATTGAAATTGAAATTAAAAATAAACATACATCATATATTTAAAGTACATTTTAAAATAAAAGCAAATTTGGAAAAGCAAAAAAAAAAATATATATATAAAAAATATATATATAAGCATTTTAATAATTTAATAATGAATAATAATTTATGCATTTAGCCATTCTATTTTAAAAGGGTTGTCTGCCAGATCTTTAAAATCTTTAATATATATATATATATATATAATCTTTGATACTGTACACACACACACACACACACACACACACACACACACACACACTCTAAACTGAAATCAGTAAACCATTAAAATAAAAGTGAGTTTGTAAAACTAATAGCCTTTGTGTGTGTGTTTGAGAGAGTCTTTGATAATCTTGTGAAAGTTCAGGCAGCCTTTCATTACACTTTAACTCTTCAGAGGAGAGCTATAATCAAAGCATCAGATGTCTCGTATTTCCTTCAGCATGCAGCAGCACAGCTCTGACATTAGTTTGTGAACTCACTGAACTGAACTCCTCTATGCCACTTGTCTCTGTAGCTCAGTGTAAGAAGCTTTTCAGGTGCGAGAGGTGGAAAATCACTGGCTTGACATTGACTTCTCAGGATCTCTCACTCTCTCCCTTTTTTTCCCTCTGGTACTCCCACCCTCCCTCGCTTCTCCTTGTCCTCTTTATTGAGTCTCTTTCGCTGGCTCAGTGGGAAATGCATGGCTTTATTTGTTTTATTTGTTTAGGTGGGTCGGGGTTTACACAGTTAATAACTAATGAAACGTAGCAAAGCTTCTAACTTAAATACATATTTCATTTATTTCATAATACAAATACATAAGTCTAATTTAATTTAGTAAGTCATTTCATTTGGATAGTTAATTCTAATTAACTGGTTTGGGGGGAAAAAGATTTAAATCATAACTTATCTGTGTACTCTCCTGCAAAGTTAGTAGCAAAATAAATTTTTCGACTCAGGTAAATAATTCAATCTAATTAATGACTTTTAAAAATAATATATACATAAAATATATGTAAAAAATACTAAATAATAAAAAAGTATAGAAATTATATACCAGAATATATCTTATATTATCAAAGTGTATATTAGCCTATCGAATATAAATACATTTGAATAAAACATATTTAATACACATAAAATATGATAGACAGACAGACAGATAGATAGATAGACAGACGGATAGACAGACAGACAGACAGATAGATAGATAGATATATAGACAGACAGACAGACAGACAGATAGACAGACAGACAGACAGGTAGATGGATAGACAGACGGATGGATAGACAGACGGATAGACAGACAGATAGATAGATAGATAGATAGATAGATAGACAGATAGATAGATAGATAGATGTAGAAACATATTCAGGTCTGATTTATTTATTTTATATATACTGTACAACTATATAATGTACAATATGTACAATGTCTGTGTGTGCGTGTGTGTGTGTATATATATATATATATATGTTAGATTTACTTTTGTATATTTTCTGTTTTCATTTTGATTTAATTTAATTTTAATTAATTTATGTTTTAATAATTTAGTTTTGTGTTTTGTCATTTTTATTGCTTTTTGTTTGTTTTTTAAGATGTCAATAGTTTTTATTAAGTTTTACATTTTAGTTTTAGTTATACTTTAACTTAAACTAAACACAAATTATATATTTTTTAGTTTTAATTAACAATAATAACCCTATATAAACAGACACAAACACCACACACACACATATATATATAACATTTTAAAGTAGCTTGGCAAGCTTCAGTTTGAAAGTAACTTCTTCAACACTAGTGTAACAGTCTTACATCACTCTAGGAGTATCCCACAATCCTCTACCACACACTGCCAGCGCACATGGTAGCATTTCCCTCACACGTTTACGCAACCTCACAATGCAACACCCTGTGAGTTGATGTGTGCATGTTTGCGATTGTACCTGGCCAGTAGAAATGGCACATTGGCAGTGCCGGGCAGAGCCAGTGGAAACTTCCTGTTTGAGTGCTGAGGCATTCGACACTGCACCCATTCACCCCCTCTCTCTATCTCTCCGGCCGCTCCGTTCACCCTCCCTCGCGCCGGTGCCGTTCATATACACCTCTATTGGATACTCACTAGAGGTCAAAGGAAGTCACATGATTAATTACACCAGAAAATGACATTATATAATTTCAATAAATCTGTTTCCTTTGTTAACTGCCTGTGTTTTTTTATTTTATACTGTTCTCTGAGGTCCACTTATAATGTTACCAAGATTTTTACATCAAAAAACATCTTAAGTTAGAAGTAATAAGCTATTTTCTGTCCTGTTTTTAACCCCCCTCATTAGAACACTCTGTTTGAATAGACGTGGAGGATTGTAGACTTGGAAGTAAATGCCCACTGCTATGATTGGCTAACAGATGTGTGTTTGACAGTTTTTGTTCTTCACAGATGGACACTGCTGTGATTTAGGTTAAAAACACATAAATACTCATATCAAACGATCTGTAATAACAGACAAAGTAATAGTGATTATGTAATAAAAACGGTTACTCACACTTGTGTTGCGAGTCTTGCGACATTACTGTCGGATCTAATATAGTCGGCACAGTATCGTCTTTTAGTTTCAATCTTTCTGAAAATCCTGCGTCGAATTATGCCTTGTTTGTTAACGAATCTACTGTAAAATGAAGTGAGCAAACGACCAAGTTCTTACTGACGCGGTCTGGATCTTCATTAAAACTAAAGTTCATCTTCTCTTTCCTAATGTTAGGATTAGAAGGAAGGCAATGCTAAGACTGTTTTTCCACAACTGGGCACTGCACAGTGTCTTCTTGTCTTCGGAGCATCTTTATCGTTTGGTTTCTGCGTAGAGCAAAGCTCTGCGTTCACCCTTCTCGTTATTTACACTACATGCGCGAAACGGTGGGCGGGGCTAAACAGGCAGTGATGTAGAAGCAGGCGTTGATGTTCTTCTGTGGAGGCGGTGCTTATCCACACTATTACATCATAGAGTAGAACGTTCCAAAAGCTGTTGTTTTGTCAGACTGCCTTCAGTATAAGCTGTTTTTATACTAATGAGAAAGTTTTGAGTTCTGAAACTTACAGAATGTTTTTATAGCACAATGACCTCTTATATGTCAAAAGATCAGGGGAATTTTGGTTTCTCAGTTCATGACCCCTTTTAAATCCCTTATTTTAAGTATGAGCATAAACAAAATATAAAAATGACGTAAAAATATCCATATTAAAGGCACTGATTGTATTGTGGGATGATGCAACAATGGAACGACACCATCACACAGTGGCTAGACCTTTATAGTAGCCTATGTTATTAAAATGAAGCATAAACGCGTGTTTTTATGAGAACGAACGAGCTCATCCCTGCTGTGTGGCTGTTAGCGAAATCATGGAAAAGTTGCTTCAACTTTTACAGTTCGGAAAAGTTGATTTGGTCTTTTGTGAAGTGCGTTCGCCTCTTTCTCTTCCTCCTCCTCCTCCTCTCATTGACATGGGATCAATTTTACTGCAGTAGCACTAAACCAAGTCCTCCGCTTTGAGAGACAGACAAGAGATCCGTCAAGACGAGCAGCGCGTTGAAGCAGGGACTGAGTGTGAGGGGGAGAGACGCACAAGGACACCTTTATCAGCAGCGCGCGTGTGTATGAATATGTGTATGTGATGGCTAAAAAGAGGTATTAACTGTCTGAGAGCTGGCACGCAGTTTGGTGTTTACTGAGCAAACACAGAGAGACGCGCGCGCACAAACTAACGCAGCACTCAGCTGGACTCAGCGCAGCAGGCATGAGTCATCATCATCATCTTCATCGCCTGACGGGTCCACACTGTAATGGACGAATGATAAGAATGATAAGGATAAACTTCCTGTGTATCAGCACCAATTCTGCTTGAAATTCAGCATTAAGATCAGATTCAATTAAAGGGTTAGTTCACCCAAAGATGAAAATTAGGCTGCGTTTTACTCACCCCCGAGGCATCCTAGGTGTACATGACTTTCTTCTTTCAGACGAATCCAGTCGGAGTTATATAAAAAATTGTCTTTGATCTTTCAAGCTGTTTAATGTCACTCAGCGGGTGTTGCATTGCTTCAGTCCAAAAGAACTTAAATAAAAATTGCCCATCTATAAAAAAAAAGTCTCTCACACGGCTCCGGGTAGCGAATCGATGCGGTTTTGTAAGAAAAATATCCATATTCAAAACGTAATAATCACTTAAATCTAGCTTGCGCTCACTGTTGTAAACAGAAGCAGTTCTGGGGGAATGACGTATGAGGTCGGCTTTGCGCATGCACCGCTCAGAAGTGACGCACGTGGAAGCGCAGCGGAGAAATCAAAACAAAACTACGGTCAAGAATTAGAAGTACAAATCGAGGATTTGTAAAGAAGAATGTTGGAGGATTTCGATATAAGCCAAAGGTTTTTGCTTCTGTAAACAAACGTTGGTTTTCACGAGACTCACCGGCGCATGCGCAACGCTGAACTCATAGCTCATCCGCCCGGAACTGCTTCTGTTTACAACTTTTGGCGCAAGCTACATTAAAGTGATTATTATGTTTTGAATATGGATATTTTTCTTACAAAAACGCATCGATTCG
>NW_015505330.1:1210508-1211825 GCF_001515645.1 Sinocyclocheilus grahami
CACAGCCTAATTTTCATTTTTGGGTGAACTAACCCTTTAAGGCTTTGAAAAACAAACAAATGTATTTCTTCGATTCACTGCTTCTGTTTACAACTTTTGGCGCAAGCTACATTAAAGTGATTATTATGTTTTGAATATGGATATTTTTCTTACAAAAACGCATCGATTCGGCGATTTTTATTCAAGTTCTTTTGGACTGAAGCAATGCAACACCCGCTGAGTGGCATTAAACAGCTTGAAATATCAAAGACAATTTGTAATATAACTCCGACTGGATTTGTCTGAAAGAAGAAAGTCATATACACCTAGGATGCCTCGGGGGTGAGTAAAACACAAGTCTAATTTTAATTTTTGGGTGAACTAACCCTTTAAGGCTTTGAAAAACAAACAAATGTATTTCTTCGATTTGAACACCATACCAGCATGGAATAGCATGTTTATTTATAATATATTAATATAATATATTTATTTATTAAACCTGCTTTAAATAGATTGCATAATGTAATTTACATATTATAAATATAAAATTGCAATTTGCTTTCTATTTTAATATATTTTAAATTATTCCTTTACTTCAGTCTTCAGTGTCACAGATGCGTCAGAAATCATTCTAATATCCTGATATGGTTGTCAAGAAATATTTCTGATTATTATAGACGTTGGATACAGTTTTTGCTGCGTAATATTTTTGTGAAACCATGATACACTACCATTCAAAAGTTATAAGATATAAGTGGAATGTAAGATTTTTATTTTATTATTTTTATTTTATTTTAATAAAAAAAAAAGTATTTATTGAATACTTATTTTTTTAATTCCTATTCAGCCAAAAAATCATGGAAAGATGTCCCCCCCCCCCAAATAAGGAAAAATTGTTTTCAGCATTGATAACAATAAGAAGCACTGTTAATAATTGAATACCAATAACAAATCATAATATTTGATTTAATAGCATATTTGAATGATTTCTGAAGGATCATGTGACACTGAAGACTGGAGTAATGATGCTGAAAATTCAGCTTTGATCACAAAAATAATTTACATTTACCATTTTGCTAACACTTTACTTAAAGCCTTTATGTATAATACATTATAAAGGGTTATTAAAAGGTATAATGCATTATAATTATTGATCATGTGTAAATAATTATAACTGATTTTAAAATGCATAGTGTAACAATGAATTGATAAGTGTTATAATGTATTAACCATGGTTACAATTATTCATGAGATTATACAATGCATTATAATGTGCATTACAAAGGCGTAATTAATGCATGAAACCTACTTATACATAAAGGCTTTAAGTAAAGTGTT
>NW_015505330.1:1212586-1313008 GCF_001515645.1 Sinocyclocheilus grahami
CCCCCCCCCCCAAATAAGGAAAAATTGTTTTCAGCATTGATAACAATAAGAAGCACTGTTAATAATTGAATACCAATAACAAATCATAATATTTGATTTAATAGCATATTTGAATGATTTCTGAAGGATCATGTGACACTGAAGACTGGAGTAATGATGCTGAAAATTCAGCTTTGATCACAAAAATAATTTACATTTACCATTTTGCTAACACTTTACTTAAAGCCTTTATGTATAATACATTATAAAGGGTTATTAAAAGGTATAATGCATTATAATTATTGATCATGTGTAAATAATTATAACTGATTTTAAAATGCATAGTGTAACAATGAATTGATAAGTGTTATAATGTATTAACCATGGTTACAATTATTCATGAGATTATACAATGCATTATAATGTGCATTACAAAGGCGTAATTAATGCATGAAACCTACTTATACATAAAGGCTTTAAGTAAAGTGTTACCACATTTTTTTTATATAACATTACCATATTACATGTGTGTTATAATATAATATAATATAAATGTTAATGCATATCTTATGCGAACAGAAGTGCAGACTGATTTGAATCTAATTCAGAAAATTTTACTGTCTTTTCATTTTATTGTGGAGGTCTCCAGTAAGGAAATCAAATTTATTTTCTGAGTTAAACTTCAGCCCTTTGAGTGTGCTAATCTCCCTCTCTGAGCTCATATAAATGGATGACAAATCTCAGCATGAGGACAGATGGAGGAAAGGATGAGAGAGGCAAGGCTTTGACTTTCTTTAATAATTCATCTCACACTTATAAGAGCTCGTCTGAGAGCTTCTGAGGTCGTCGCGGTCACAGGGTCAAATCATAACCTGAGTGACCGAGAATCAATCTCCTAAAAAGCAGCGAACTTTCAGTGAGACATCAGTGGGTGTTTCTTTAACTATATGGGTTCATGTCTGAGAGAGAGAGAGAGAGAGAGAGATACTGAGGGAGAGAAACAAAGAAAGATAGGCCGAGAGAAAGCCCATATATCTTAGCATCGTTGTCTGCTCTGTGATAACGAGATGAAAGTGCGTGTTGAAGATTGATGCTGGATCTGTGTGAGCGCAGGAGAGAAACAAGCGGGAATAGATTACAAAACCTGTGGACGGTATAGCCTAAGTTAGGATACAGTGCTCAGTCTGGTTCTTTTCACACACGGTTCAGTTATAAACAACCACATACTATAAACAAAGTGACTCATTTAAATATTCTGAACTCAGATATGAATTTTGATGGTACGTTCAAGTTTTTTTTGTTTATTGTGAAGACTCTAGCGGTCAATCAATGTTTTTTTATAGCCACTATTTTAGAGAGAAGAGATGAGTGGCGGAAAAGTGTGTGTGTATCACATGATTTTACAGTTGCACAACATTGCAGCAATAAAAAATGATTACAAAATGTTTACTAAAGTATTTTGAAAATTAATAATATAATTATATAATGTTCAAATAATTATAGATGTACAACACTGCTGCAATAAATTTTTTATATAACATTTACTTAAATATTTTAAAAAGAAATAATTCAAAAATTAATCAATTTGAAAAAATTATGTAATAAAAACGCAATAAAAATATTTCTGTAATAAAATGATTTATACTTTAGATGCACAACATTGCTGCAATAAAGTTAATATTTGTTTTACATATTTATGAAAATATTTAAAATAATTTATTTGATCAGTTAATCTATATGAAACAAATATTTGGACCTGACTTGATAAATTCGAAGTTAGATGCACAACATTGCTGCCCTGCAATACAATTTTCTTTTATATAATATTTATTTAGAAAAATTATTGTAAAAAATAATCAGGAAAATAATTGATGAAATATATCTGTAGGAAATGTTTATAATTTAGATGCAATAAAATTGAGTGCAGAATTCATGGTTCCGTCAACTATGGCAAGTTGTCCAGGTCCTGAAGCTTCAAATTAAATAATAATTTAAAAACTGCATTTTGTATTTACTTGCATTATCTTTGTGTAATATAAAAATTTGTTTGATGATCTGAATATTTTAAGTGTGACAAATATGCAAAAAATTAAAAAAACAGGAAGGGGGCAAAAACCTTTTCACGCCACTGTATATATATCGGTTGACCACTATTTTCTAGTATTATGGAAATACAATCTCTGTTATTTAATTTCATTACTGTGATCACAGGCATTATTCATAGCTATTGTGACAACAGCAAAGGAGCGTGACTTCAGGTATTTGTTCATACAGACAGTAATGGAGATGCTTCTGTAAGCTGTTGTATGAACAGGGCTATTTGAGTCACATCTGTTGGTAAACATGACTTTCAATCCTAAACACAGACTGAGTGAACGTAGCTTTGGTCATTGACATGTGTAGCTATTAGTCCTCTCAACACACAGCTCACAATCACACACTCTCTGTGCTTTGAACCGGCCCTGTGGATGTACTGTTGTGGAGACGCCATGGTCGATTGCATTACAGATCAGAGAGAGAGGAAGGCATGAAAAATAGCAGAAAACAGGATTGTAGAAAATGGACCTGCAGAGGTTTTTCAGTGAAAGAGAAAAGTGGCTAAACCAGGAGCCATCCCACCTTAATTTGCCTCACATTTACCACTCTTCACCTCCTTTTTTTACCTCTTGCGACCCCATTTCTCCTATCTATACCCCTGCATAATGGAGTTCAGGGCAGAGCTTTTATATCAAGGTTTTCTATTACCAAAGTCCTGAGAAGAACTGGAGTTAGTGGAGTGGACACTGTATCATTAGATATATATGTATAAAGAGACTGCGCTTCCCAGAAAAGCTCTCAGCGTTTTGAACGGCTCTGCCAAATACAGACACTCTCCTGCTACTGATGAGGCTCAGTGTGTAGTTTTAACAATTTTACGGAGCTACTGAGTGGAAGAGAGAGTAAATTTCATTATGATTATTTATTGCAATTAATTCTTTCATGCTGACTGTCTCCTATAAACTTTTAAAATGTAAAGGAATAGCTCATGCAAAAATTTAAATTGTCATCATTTACCCCCCCAAATTCCAAACCTGTATGACTTTCTTCCATCCGTGGAACACAAAAGTAGATGTTTAGTTGAATGTTAATGCTGCTCTTTTCCGTAAAAAGAAAGCAGATAGAGATGAATGGTAACAAGCTTTAAAAATTACAAAAAGCACCATAAAAGTAAAATACCAGGACTTTTGTGATATATTTTACAAAGCTGCAGAAGACTAAAGAAAGACATTTTGCAGAAGAAAGCAAGTCATAAAGATTTGGAATGGCATGAGGCAGAGAAAATGACAAAATGTAAATTTTTGCGTGAACTGTCCCTTTAAGACTAAATGTTTACACAACATAATCTTGCATTCTGTATCTGCAAAGACATGGTTTCAGTTTCCATATTAATTTATCTGCTAAAAAGGTGATGCAGTGGCTCTTTATTCAAGGAATCTTAGAACCTGTCGGAGATACTGGCCACAAACTCTTGGGAAAATTCCACTGGAATACAGTGCTTAAACTGATGAGAGTGGGGGTGTATAAAAGAGAGCGAAAGAGGCTGAGACACACACACACACACACACACACACAAACACACACAGACAGAGTATGTGGGTGGCGGTAGGTTTGAATAATGATTTTGGAGAAGTGCACAGTGCTGTTCTCTTTGTAAATGTTAGATTACATCCAACATGAAGAAACTTGATGAAACCGAGTGAAACCAGAGCTAGAAATATCGATTTCAACTACTAAAGATATCTCAAATGGGAATAGTTCACACAAAAAGATAGATAGATAGATAGATAGATAGATAGATAGATAGATAGATAGATAGATAGATAGATAGAATTTCCAGTATTCCAGTGCATGTCTGAATGACTAGAAAACATCCTGCATATATGCTAAATACTGCATTGTTAGTCATAAATTCACCACTGACCTGTAAGACTGACCTTTAACTTTTGGCCCCTATTGAGAAGATGGGTCAAAACAGCTCAGCAAGATTCCACTTTCACTGCCTCAGGCCTTCAGCGGTACTTTTCACAAGTCTTGGGTTTGTTTGATGTGGTGCGATGTGATGGTGTGTGTTCACTGCTTTTGTTACAGAGTGGAAGAAGTTCAGAATTTTAAGAGCACTCTTTAATAGGATAAACACCACAAAATAGCACTGCTCGCTGGAAGACTTACAACTGACTGCAATAGAATTTGACATTTATGTGATAACAGAAAGCATACAAATATCATGCACAAATATTGGACGAAATAGTCCATTTTAATTAGATTAAACTCATTTGGAAAGTATTTTTACAATATTCCTCTCACCTTTATCAGCCGTCTTGGATTCATTTTTCCCTCAGTGCAGTGCATTCTGGGATTGTTTTATCCGCAAAGATTATTGTTATAATTTGGCCAAAATGAGGCACAGTATCTTATATCAAAATGTATGTTTTTTTAAGATTGTAAAAGTTAATTTAAAATTAAACTTTAATTTTGTATTTTTAAAAATGTGTCAAAATTCTCATGTAATTTTATTGACAGTCATAGTTATAAAAAGTAGGAAATCAAAGTCAGCTCAATCTCGAGATAAGATTTTAATAATTTGCTTTGGCTTCAGTATGGTGACAGTATAGTCAATTATTTACTTAGGATATTTTAATATTTTTCTCACACAGATCTACCTTTCTTCAAAGTTAAGTTACTCTAATTAAACACACTTATTATTTGAAATGACAGGATGTTGCATTAAAACTTAAAGGGTTAAAACTAAGAATGGCAGGATGGAAGATCTCTGGAAGCAGAATTAAGTGTCCCTTCTGTAGAGGATTTAAGCTAAGATTTTAATAATATTGTCTGGCGCAAAACTTTCCCCTTTATGGCAGCCTGCTGATTTACTGTATGGTCTTTACAGTGCTATAAATGGCACATTGGAAATGAGTTTATGCATTTGGCTGACGCTTTTATCCAAAGCCACTTACATTGCATTGAATGTCTACATTTTATCAGTTCACGCATTTCCTAAGAATCAAACCCATGACCTTGGCATTGCTATAGCTATGCCAAGGGTGTCCAAACCGGGTCCTGGAGGGCCACTGTCCTGCAGAGTTTAGCTCCAAACTTAATTAAACACACCTGAACCAAAGCAATCAAGATCTTCAGACTCACTAGAAACTTCCAGCCAAGTGTGTTGGACCTGGTTGGAGTTAAACTCCTCAGGACATTGGCCCTCCAGGAGCAGAACTGGATGCACCAGAGCTATGTTCAACCATTCAACCTAATTTATTGGTTTTCACATTAATACCATCACCTTTTCTTCTTCTCTTTCTCAGGCCGAGTTCTCTGCGGCGGCGGTGTTGCATCAGGCCCGGCGGGATCAGGTGGCAGACACATGTCGCGCCCACAGCGTGTCCAGCCGCAAGCGCCGCGTCCTGACTCCCAGCGACCTCAAGCACCTAGTGGTGGACGAGGAGCACGAGCTCATCTACTGCTACGTCCCCAAGGTGGCCTGCACCAACTGGAAGCGAGTCATGATGGTGCTGAGCGGCCGGGGCAAGTACAGCGACCCCATGGAGATCCCGTCGAACGAGGCCCACGTGCCCTCCAACCTCAAGACCCTCAACCAATACAGCATTCCCGACATCAACCACCGGCTCAAGAGCTACCTCAAGTTCCTCTTCGTGCGCGAGCCCTTCGAGCGGTTGGTGTCGGCCTACCGCAACAAATTCACGCTTCGATACAACACCTCGTTTCACAAACGCTACGGGACGAAGATCGTGCGGCGGTACCGCAAGAACGCAACAACCGAGGCCCTGCAGAGCGGTGCCGACGTGAAGTTCCAAGAGTTCGCTGAGTACCTGGTGGACCCGGGCACTCAGAGAGAAGCTCCACTCAACGAACACTGGCAGACGGTCTACTCGCTCTGCCACCCCTGCCACATCCACTACGACCTGGTGGGCAAGTACGAGACTCTGGAGGAGGACGCCAACTACGTGCTCAAACTGGCAGGGGTGGGCGACTCCTTGCACTTCCCGACGTACGCCAAATCCACCCGTACCACCGACCAAATGGCAGCCATGTTTTTCAACAACATCAGCTCTCAGCAGCAAGGCCAGCTGTACCAACTCTACAAACTGGACTTTCTAATGTTCAACTACTCCATTCCCAGCTACCTAAAACTGCAGTAGACACACGTACGCAGCTGCGCACACGTTCCGAGCTTGTTCAACAAGGTTGAGCAATGGGAGAAGGGCCGTCGTTGAAAGACACAGGCGGGGGAATCAACCGAGCACTCAAATGTAAAATTGTATTTATATCCGCAGGGACGGTTGCTTTATTTCGAGACGAGACTGAGGAGCTATCGGTCAACTGCATATGCGGACCACTTCGAAAGTCTGATGTATTTACCCATTGAATTGTACATTTTCAGTGTTTCCAAACATCAAAAGCAATATGACAGATTCTGAGCTATACCTGCTCAAATGGTTTATCTATTAATATACTCAGCCAGCTGCCGCCGCCATTATTGAAGCTTCACAGAAAGGTGCGCCTAGACTAATAATAAGACTCGAGATACAATCAGACTTGTTCTGACTTCAATTCCCCACTTGTAATTTTGTGTTCCCTTTGGAAGTTCCCTCGCTTCTCTCCCATACTCAGACGGCCTTTGTGTGTGTGTCTATTTATACAGTGCATATTTAAAGGTGCACACTGAAATAAGAAGACAAAAAAGAGGCATTGAATGATGCATCCCGAAGGGGGCGTGTCCAAATGTGAGTGACAGGCAGGAGCTCCACCCACTGGGTCAGTCAGGGAGCATTTGTAGCAGTCCGGAGGTCAGAGGTCACTGTGGGTTGGCCTCAAGCACACTGTTCCCACAACCCCTCCTCCCTCAGTTGGTCTTCTTAAAGTAGGATTTTGGGTGTTTTGTTTTATTTTGTATTTGTTTATAATGGAAAAATTTGCTGCGAGCAGCACGTTATAATATTATTTGAATTACTCTGTGAAATAGAGATGAAAAATACTTAATATTTTGTTTGCAGGAAAGGAAATCAGCTTAGAGCTAGAGACTTTCTGAGGTTTAATTGTCATAATTCGTTCATATTTCGTCTTGCCTCATATGCAGAACACTGTTGCTGGGATACCTCGCTGGTTGTTTTGTGACGGGTGTACGAAAACGGGCAGGACTTTGTTTTCTGAGCTGTTCTCATGGGAAAGTTTCACACAGTGGTGCGTGTTTGAGAGAAAGAGAGAGAGAGAGAAAATGCAGGCAAATCTGTTCCATCCATTAGATGATTTAAACGTCTTTCCCAATTTGAGTTCAAAGGAACAACCTTTAATTTAGCAAGCTGTCTTTTATGATCCTAATTTGCTTTGACTGTGCACAAAAATTATGAAAATTGCTTATTTATGTGCGCGATGGCCACAAGTGGGTGCGTCCTAGTGCTTTATCTCAATGGCTTTGTCAGTAGCAAATCTTGACTCTGGCTAAAGGCTTCTGTTAGCTCTCTCCCTCCCACATTTCTTTGCGTTTTAGGAAAAGTCCTGGGTTTATTTGGCCTGAATAAGTGAGTGCTGATTAGCCGGATTTTAAGTCCTGTCGAGCAGGGTCTTTAATGAAGACCACACACACACTCACACACACTTGTGGCAGCACCCTAGTGATGCAGAGGGAAAAACGCGGCAAAAAAAAGCAAGGGAGAAGAAAAAAATCTTTTCAAACCAAGCCACGTTATCAAGCTCTCTATGCAATACAGCTACTCCTTTCTCACGCTGCTTTTCCTAAATCTTATCCTACCCCCCAAAAATGAAAAAAGCTTTTAAAAAAAAGATTAAAATTCTCGTGCAGATTCCTTAACATGGAAAACCAGTAATACAAAACTATTTCTTTTAACCGAGTTGTCATTTAGTAGCCTAATTATGGTAACTGACTGGCTGGTTAGGACAAAAACTCGGATTTACATGCCAGAGATTCCAGTTGATAAATTTAGCATGTGTTATCTTTCACAAAGACACATAAAGCCTTTATCTAGTTGTCATTAGATTGTCTGTTCAAATCTCTGCTCTCCTCTTCGCCAGAACAGGAAATGAATCTGAAGCAAATGAATCACTCATGAACTTCTTTTTTGAATCATCAGCTCAGAAAACAAAGTATGCCTGAATGGTTTCTCAGTTTATAAACTGTTTATTTCATTTGTTCTGTAACAACAAACACGCTAAAGCCTCATTAGCGCCCACACGACAGCCACGCTAATACACGCATTAGCGCCCACATTAGCAGGCACAGTGCCTTTCAAACTATCACTCTATCACATGTAGAACAGCTCGCTCACGTTGCATGCAGCATTTTTCATTTTTGGAAATACAAAACATGATTTGCTTTCTTTATGATTCATGTTTCCAGCTGAGCACTTCCCCAGATGGAGGTTTTTATCACATTTAGCTAACTTTACACACTGTAGTACAGAACAGCTAAGCTCACCATCTTACTTGTTACTCCATGTGCCTGTTTAATAATCAGTGTCTACATTGGTTCAGTGTTTCCGTATATTTGTTTTCAGCGCGTGTCTGCTCGCTTTCTTGAGCTCACAAACATTCTCCAACTATCCGCAGTTTAATTTATTTATTTATTCCTCCTCTGTATTCAGGATGGACTCTGCCGGGTCACTGGGTCGGACCCTCGCACTGTAAATGGGAAAAATACAAACCAAGTGAACTGTCGGATCAATGCGCTCCCTGGAGAACGTGCTCACACACTCTCTCTCTATCTCTCTCTCCTCTGTTTTCTCAATAAAGCTGAAACTGAAACCCTTAGCGGCCAATTTGTCACTGTCTGTGTCTCCACATAATCATTAATTTCGAGAGAAAATGTTGTCAGTTGTTAAAGGGATCTTTTTTAACACAGCTGTTCCTCCTCATTTGGCATGGTTTCCAGCACTTTATGCTAAGATGATCTATAGGAAAACATCCAATCTTTTTCAGATCCTGCACCGCACGGCCCTGCTCACAGCTTCTTATAGGGGATTTGTTCAATTACAATGTTCCTTAAATCCTGAGGGAGTTTAATGTGCCTTATTCAAAATAAGTAGAGGCTGAATGTGATCCCTCACCTTTGGATAAACAACTTCTAAGTTTGTCTGTGAGCTTACAGTGTAGTTTGAAACCATTTATGGCTACTGTAGCTGAGCTGCTTGTGGCCAGTAATGCCAAGGGACGGCTTTATAGTATACCTGAAAAAGAAAACGTGAAAACAAGTCATGTTCATGCTTATCAATGGGAATCATATAGAATTTCATAAATTTAGTTCATGAACAGACCTATTAATTATTATTTTACTACTTTGAGGTAATAAAATGCAATTCCATTGCCAAAAGAGTTCATTTTGTCTAAAACACATTTAATTAATTAAATAAATCACTGCCATTAACTAGCCTATATATAATGAATACTAAGCAACAACGAACACATTTTCATAAAATACTAGGCTACTGACAAAACTCATGAGGTGTTATGTGAATAACCAGTCAGTAACTACACTCACTGAAGTCTCACTTACTGTACAACAACTTAATTTTAAAATTGTAAATTTGAATTTTGTTTTATTCATTTAAAAGAATGACTCCTCATAAGAGGACGACACTGGTTTCGCTCTATGTTTATGATTCATTCAAATGAATCAAGTCATAAGAGTGATTGTTCAGGAAACGGAATACATTGGTTGTGCTCCATGTTTATGATTCATTAAAAATCGAATCATAAGAATCATTGTTCAGGAAACGGAATACAGTGGTTGCGCTCAATGTTTATGATTCATTTAAAAGAATCGACTCATAAGAGTCATTGTTCAGCAAACGGAACACAGTGGTTGTGCTCAGGGCAGGACTTAGGGGGACGGGGGCCCCTGGGCTTGAGGGTATGTTTGGGCCCTATACCTATACTACAAATGCCCTCAAATAGAACATCATTATGGAGTAACACAAAATATACAAACATATGCTTTGAGGTTCATAAATAGTACAGTTAATATGCAACATGTCTAGGCTATAGTCAAAGTTTAAATGTAATATTAAATATTCATTATAATATAATAAACAAGATGTGTTCTCTCAGTTGAGAGATCAAAACCCTGAAAAAAAAAAAGCCAGAGATGTTGGCTTATTAGTATTATAAAAGTTATTGTCATATCGGTGTCCTCTTATGTCAGGTTCTTATTGAATCAATAAATTCAATCGAATAAAAAGACACGCTGGCTATAAACAATCAAATGAAATCACTATCAACTAAATTCATTGATGCATTGTGCATAAATGTTAAGTTTAAACATAACATTTTAATGTAGAAATATTAAATGATTGCAAAAATGAAATAAGCTCCTTTTTTAAATATGAAACTACAACTGCCAGTAGGAGGCAGCAAGTGACTTAATGAGTGAGGGTCTTAATGAGTCAGTTGAATCAACTGATTCGTTTAAAAAGCTGATTCATTTAACTTTGCAAACGACTGTACTTATAGCCTGATTGAATCATTTGCTGGTCCGTGTAATGCTGAGGAACAAAACACTGTTGTTTGGAGATGCAGCGGTTCTGCTGTTTGTTCTATTTTCTTTCTGACGGAGCAAAACTGAATTTTGTGTCCGAAAGTTACTCTGTAAGTTGTTGTTTATTGTACATTTGCGATTGTGCAGATATTCGAGAAAAAAAAAACAGGACTCTTGTTTGTGTGATAGGCTAAGTCCTATATCATAGGCATAGCTATGTTATAAAAACAGAAACTCATTAAATTGCTATTTTTTATTTAAAATAATTTTGATGACATTTCATCCCCACTATGGGAATGGCAGTAGCTAAGACGAGAGAGAACACTCAAATCTCATCAGATGATCGCATAATTTAGTGGAACATTAATATATAGTAATATAGAATCATCCTCTGTAAAGAAATGAGGAGTGAACATTTGAGAATGTATCATTATCACTTTCTAAATGTGTGCTCTTTGGGGCTAAAGGCTTAATGGAGCTGTTTAAAGTATCCATGTGATAACAAACCAATCGGTGCAGACGCGATTCAATACGTGTGTCCTTCTTCTATTTGAAATAATCATAAATACCAGTTTATGCTGTTTGATTGTGGCCTCGAAGGCTGTAGTTGTAGCCCCGGCTGGCCCGTTTAGATCTTCCGTGCGCAGTGGAAAGAAATGCGGCAAATAATTTCTGAATTCTGACTGGCATATAACGAACAAAACAAACAAACGTAAACGGGCAAAGGCGGGGCCCCCAACAAGGGGCCCATGGGCTGCAGCCCACTCAAGCCCAAGGGTAAGTCCGGCCATGGTTGTGCTGTATGTCTATGATTCGTTAAAAAGATCCAACTAAAAAGAGTCATTTGTTCAGTAATCGGACATAGGTTAATCACCTACACCTGTATATCGCGCTGTAGAGTCACTAGCGGTTGTGCAGTAAATTGTAGTGCAGAAAACACCGTCAGAATATTTGACCGCTCTGAGGAAAGAATGTGAGAGAACTGTTAACGGAAAGTCATTAGGTTCGGTTCTGAATTGATTAAATGAAGGTCTTTGAGGAGGAATTAATAAGTAGACTTTGCCAGGTTAGAGGCTTAAAATAGCTTTGTTTGAGGCATTTAGTGCTACCATAAAACGTGGCAAACATATGTAAACTATGCACAAGCATGCCTAAGTTTCTTTCTCTGAAATTCTATATAGGCCCCCCTAATATTATAATATTCTATTATTTATAATATATAATATTCTATTATTTTGGAAAGACAAAAATTCACATTGTAAGTCTTGTGTTTTGGACTGACACTTTAGTTTTTTGCTATCAACTATTTTAGATTAACCCAAACTAACTGAAAAGTGGTTGACTGTTTACATATCAATCAACAATATGCTGTTTTCTGTAAGAAGCTACAAAGCAAACTAGACTTTATTCTTCAAATATGTGGTTTTGCGAGACTAAATACTCCCTAATAATATCATCATTACTGTATCAAAGAACCCAGTTATTAGCCTCTTAGCAAGGCCATGTTTTTTGAGTCTCTGACAATATGGCTGACCTTGTGGTGCTTGCAGGGCCTCCCAGGACTTGTGGTGAGTCCAGATGTGTTTGGTTATATGAGCGCCCCGCTATATCCCAGCAAGATTTGAAATGGGACCTTTGAAGATTTGATGCAAGAGGAAACGCAAAAGCGTGCCAAGCTTTTGTGCCACATAGGTGCAACAGATCTGCATTACAGGCTGCCAGAAAAATGTGTGTCACTTCTCTGTGAAGAAAGATTCATGTGCAGTCTTTGTGCTTCAGTAGCGGGTTGTCACTTTGGTGTCAAAAGCGAGATTGCAGCCAAAACCTAACTTTGCATTGAAAATTCAGAGCTTTGGGGTTTCTTCTTGCTGAATGTGCAATTCTCATGCTACCGCACCTGCTATGGTCGTCCCCACTCCACCCTAACCTCTCAACAACGCTCAGAATACAGCAATTCATTTACAGCTAGGGCGAAGTTCATCCTCTGAATTAGGTCCTTCAGCCACATCAAACTTGGCATTGCAATAGGGTTTGGGTTTTCTCAGTGAACATGTGCAGGGTCGAGCTGGCAGCAGTTCTCTGTCATTATCGAACTTATGAAATGATGTTGTTCCCTTAGGGACCGCTACGCTGTTTACTGCTAATATGCAGGCGTAGATGAAAACGACTCTAATTTGGTATAATCTCCAAGCTCTAAAACCCAACTCGCAAGATATTTTGACTGAAGTGTTCCTTAATTCCCAAGGATGAAATTGGTTGTGGTTCAATCACAGCTGAGATTTTCCATCCATTCATTTCCCTGAGAAGGGTTTCTCAGTGCTGTATACTTGATTAATCCATAGCAATCCATTTGCACGACAGTTGAACTCCTTCAACCCTTTGGCTTCAGCTTCATTTGAGGAGGAATTTAACACCAGAATGGCAGAAACCGCTCTCTGTTGGTGTCTAAGCATGACAGCTTTTGCTGACATCTTTCTCTCTCATGGCTGAATTTAGCAAATACTGATGATAAAGAGGAAAAGGATGAAGTAAACATTTTCAAAACATGTTTAAATTAAAAAGTCATGACAGTTGACCCAAAAAATACAAATTCTGGCATCATTCACTCACCCTCATTTCGATCTAAACCTCTTTGACTTGTTTTCTACTGGAGAACACAAAAGATGATATTTTGGAGAATATTTCAATTGTTTTTGTCTAAAACCAAGCTGAACCCCACTGACTTTCATTGTATGAACAAAAGAGACATTTTTCTAAATATCTTCTTTTGCGCTTCACATATGAAAGGAACTCATACAGGTTTGGAATGACACGAGAGTGAGCAAATGATAACATGTTCTATAACATTTTTTGGTGAATTATCCCTTTAAAATATTCCTGCACTGGCATGCCACATTTCAAAAGTATTTCAGGTCAAAAATGGTGCTGGATAAATGAAAATGTTCGATAAGTAGTCCAAATGGAGAAATAAAAGTGACCACAGTGAGCAAAGAGCATGCTGTAAAGTCCAGCGGCCCTCACAACTGATTGAAGTGGAGTTGTTGGATGAAGTCCTTTAGTCTAAACCATCATTTTGGCTTGTATTTAACTTTCATCTCTCATGCTCATGCCAGGGGATGACTCCAAATCCCATCTTTAAGATGTACTCGATGATTAGTGATGGCAAAGGCATATGACTTTGAGCATAGTGCACGAGTTATACAGACTACTCTTACGGTGGTTTATTATCGAAAATCCTTGATCCCAATCCTCATAACACTTCCTCATTTATATTCTACAAAATAAAAAAATCAGGGTGAGTAAATGATGCCAGAATCTTCATTTAAAGTGAACTGTCTCTTTAAGAAACTAAAGCTGGTTATTGGAACAGGGTAGCTGGTTTTTGCTAGCCCAAGGTGGTCTACCAGGACAAAACCTGGTCCACCATTTACTAGTCAAGCAAATAAACCATTCAAACCAGCTTGGCCCAACCAGAGACCATGTAAAACCTAGAATTTTCAAGCAGGAAACAACAAAAACCCACAAAAATCTAAGTCAGTTTTTAAAGTCATTGCTCTGATTAGCTCCACAAGAGCAGTAAATTGGCTTGATGACCTGTTTGTTGTTAGTGGTGAACATGAGGGATGCGGGCTGTGGGCTGCATTGGTGGATTGGGTCTGCTTTAATAGAGTGCTAAACAGCATGGTCCCTCTGGCTCGATTTGGGGGCCGTTTATGAGCAGGCTCAAATTTCAGGGCCCCCAATCCACCACACCGCTCAAATAACCCCATTAATCCCCGAAGACAGGAGAGTTCAACAACCATCATTAACATGGCCTGTCTAGACTCCCAAACACTCACACAGAGGCCTTTTGTTTTAGACTGTCGACAATAATATACTAGACATGTCAAAAATGTTGAGTGATAAGTGACGTCTAGAAAGTGTGTGTAATGTAGTCGCATTTAATAGCCAATAATGAGATTTGTAAAAGGTAATAAAATAAATAAGCTAATGTGTAAATAAAGTAATAGCAGGCCACCAAACTGCAAATCAATTGACAAAACTGAGCTTGGCTAATGAGTTTGAAAAGCTCCGTCTGACAAAACTGCTGACAGGTGGAGTAAAGCGCAAATTTTAGGAGCACACTATGAAGTGCCTGATGTATTTTTTTTGGCAGTGCTCTTGTAATCAAATAAAAACCCTTTATGGTTCACGTTTTGTTTATTTGAGCGAATACCTTCTGCACAAATGTACATAAAGCTGTCTCATAAAAGCACAAGAGGTTTCTAAACCGATAAGAGAGGTTTCGCTGCATCCCTGCAGTTCGAAAGACATCATATACAGGTAATTACAGTCGACAGAATTAAATTAGGGCCTCAGGAGTCCAAAGGATGAAAAAAATAAACATCAGGATATTGGACATACATTTTTATTAAACCTTTATTAAACATTTTGAGTATCAAAAAAGCATGGCAAGAAAGAAACACAAAGAATCCCCCACTGGTGCCATTAGAAACTCCTTTTTTCCCCATAGAAAAATGCTGTTCATGGCACCTTAGTAACAATGTACAAAAATCTTTACATATACACACACACACACACACACACACACACACATATACTATATATATATATATAAGACTTCATTTAGTGTGTCTATGTTGCACATTCACCCCATTTCGTTTGGTTGCATACATGACCATTAAACAAGGACGTAATTGGAGACCGAAAAACAAAGTCTGACATTTCCAATCGATACTCAGACCGTTGTGTTTGTCTTTAAACGAGCAGTTGAAGGTCTATTCCCTTTTCTCAAAGCTGATATATATTAGTACTCTATTAAGCAATACAAAGCAATACTTTAACTCTCAAACTGCATTACAGAGTTTTATATGAATTGATCTGGCACTGGTTGAGTAAAACTGTGCAGCTATACTTGTAATAAGGTCTGACTCGATTGGACAGACATGAGGACCTGGTCTCAAGTCTTAAAAGAGACGACAAAGCAACATGGGTAAATAAGTAAAGAAAGACAAAGACAAATAAAAAAAGTACAATCACCAGACATATTCTTGTTTTTAGGGCTTGTATTTGGTCCTTCCACTGCTATAGTGCTGATAAAGTGAGCATTAAAGAAGCTGTTCGTACCGCCAGACACATGCACCAGAAATCACCCTGTTTGAAATGATGGAGAAGCTTTGCTGCCTTTCGAATCTTTCGAGGCAGCTAATAAATCATCTGGCACTTTAAGAAGAGTCACGAACTTTATAAGTTTGTTTTTATGCCCGACAAGCAGCCATTCAAGGCAATAAGTGAGGACAGCAAGTATGGAATAGTTTGATCTGCGGGTCAAAGATCAAAGAAAGACCTTAGTCACCCACATCACTGTCCTGGTCCCCGATGATCCACAAGAAGTGGAAGCTGAGAGCCAGGAGGGCGGTTCCCAACAGGTCGCCCAATGCTGTCAGATACGGGATAGAGAAACTGTCCGGATCCTTCCCGCTTTTCCACATGGAGTGCACCATCCAGTCCGAAATGCAAAGCAACAAGAACACCTGGGATGGAGAGAAAACGCACACAAGAACATTTTCAAGCTGCGCTCTTGCGTAAAACCACGGTCCCTTCTGCTGTACCTTTAGGTGAACTTTCCCACACAATCACACACACACACACACACACACAAACAGGAAGCTCTAAACCAAAAAGCGACAGACGGAGTTATTCTAGAAGCAACACAATGTTTTTGTTTATGGAGCTTCTTTGAAAAGCTTGTCTCGGAAATGAAACAAGATCCCATTCTTTTGAAAAGCGGCGTTCACATTTAAGACAAATATCCGAAACGGCTTCAGATCTAAACATCATAAGGCTTTTCATCTAGCGCAGCTCATTAAACACCAGCAAATTAGCCCCGTGTTTGTCTTCGCTGAGCATCGCAGACTATTAAAATGCTCTTTTGGATCAGTGCGGCCCAGTGGATGCCAGCTTGTTTGCTTAATGGAGATGTAACATTTAAAATCTTCCATCTTGCATTCAACTGGAAGTTAAAAAGATGGACCGCAGCAATTCCTGGAGGCTTTTCGCCAGCCGCCCCCGCGTTTCCATGCATGTGTGAGCGAAGGCTTTTCATTTAAGTGAAATAAAAACGAGGCCTGCCCATTAATCAGACTGACAGGTTGGTGTGAAACTCTATTTGGAGGTCTGACGCTCTGGTTTTCCGGCCGGGCGGCGTTCATTTATATCCGTTATATTAAGGTCAGCGCGAGATGGTTAAAAAGTGATTCGCTCTCTGCTGCAGATTTTAAACTTCAATTTAGGTAGCAGGAAATAAATGGCCGATTTAAAGGCTATTAATTGTGCCTGCCAGGCAAGATGAATTTTGTGACATTATTTCAATAATTAACCTTGCGACCTTTCGCCTCGCTTTTTCTTTCCCTTTCTCTTTTTATTAGGATTCTATTAATTAACGATTAAACTGTTAGGAAGGGAATGCCGGAGGCCCTCCGAGTAGCCAAGGAAAGTGATGGTTTGCTAATGTACACAAGCTGTTGAGGCCTGACAAGATTAGCCTTGTAGTTCCACCCTGCGCAAACACACTTTTCCATCACTCACAAGGACAGAGAAAGCAGTCAGAGATGCTGCATGGCTTTCATGCGTACACTCTCTCTCACACACACACACACGTTTACTTGGCTATCTAAATGAGGAGGTATAACACCCCTGTTGATTTATAGAAAGCTAATTATAATCAGTACAGAAAGAGTACATATAATGAGTAGCTAAACTCTATTCGAGGTTCCCTTAAGGAAGGTTGTGTCAGATTTAGCTAACTCATAAACTCGCTGAAAGCAAAGGTTAGCACCGTGTCCTTTTTAGGTTCACAGTGGCAGCAGAAAAAAGGTTAAAAGTAAACGGAATGTGAACCGATACAATTTAGTTTGCAATATGACATATTACAGCTGTTTCTTGTTTGAAAGTACGTCATTTTGTCATAAAACTAGCAAAAAGTTCAACAAGCGCTTGAAAACAATAACTATTGTTCGAAAGTTTGGGATCGTTTTTTTCTTAAGACGTTTCTTATGCTCATCACGGCTGCATTTATTTGATAAAATACAGTAAAAACAATAATATTCTGAAATATTATTTCAATTTAAAATAATGGTTTTCTAATTCAATATGCTTTAAAATATAATTTATTCTGGGATGTAAAGCGGAATTGTCATCTGCCATTACTCTATTGTGATGGAAAATGGAATTTCCAATGCTGGAAATTGTTGTGCTGTCTAATATTTTTTTTGGAACTTGTGATACTTTTTTCAGGTTTCTTTGATGAATAAAAAATTAAAAAGTATAGCATTTGGAGTCTGTGCTTTTTTTTCTTCTTTCTTTTTTAAAATAAATAATACTTTTATTAAGCAAGGATATGCTCAAATGATAAAAAGTGATAGTAAATACTTTACTACTTTGTCCAAATTTAGTGAAGAGGCAATTCATTGCCTGTCCCTGGAGAGGCATGTGAATATCCAATTTAGACCCCTCTGTACAGCGTCACCAAAAATACTTAACAGCTATGTACTGGGAACTTAATTTAAACCTTAGAATGTCTTCATCTAAAGCAGACTCCGTTTTTTCTGGAATTCTATAGATGCCTTGTATTTGAAGACCCATGAAGGTCAGAGGTCAGGGGGCCACTTTCAGGGCACTAGACATACATTCAACAAGCCAAGCTATAGCTGGCTAATAATGGTGAACTTCTGTTCGAAAGATTTTGTTCTGAGAAGCATAATTTAGCCATATAAGGGTTTTATAAAGTGTTTTTTGCCCATTTTGTGATAAAAACATACGTTATATAATAAAATATTATAAATATTATATAAAAATATATTTTATAATCTCAATGTATTGTTTTATAGCTAATTATTATTAACAATTTAAACTTATATTTTTATAGTTTATTATAAATAGTATCCAAAATGAAAATTTGTGCAGATATACTACAATCAATTTATACAATTGAGAAGTTTTGAGAAACATGAGAAGGAGAGTTTTCTGTACACAAATACTTCAAGATACACAAAATAAATATCTGAGCAGCAGAAAAACCCAATTAATGGGCCCACTCATTTTTCCTGTCTCTCTCTCCTCAAGGATCCAAGCAGTCAAGGATTCTGAAGTCAAGCAGTGCGGCTGCGGATCTCAAAGACGTGTGTGTTTAGGTTAGAGAGGGCGTTTCACGTACAATGTACACATACACACAAACTTCCTAAAAACACCACACATTCCACGCAGTCGCACGCCAGCCGCTGAATGCACTTACTGAGGGTCTCAGCTGGTAATTGATCTTAACTGCGATCCAAACAATTTATGAAAACACCCTTTTGGAATAACCAAACACTCACAGATACATACACACCCACTTACACACACAAACAACACCTGCTCGCTATCGCTAATGCCATCGCTGCTTCATTCAGAGGGGAAATGGGGCGTCTAAAAGCTCTGGGGATTTTCTAAAAGGCTCGTAGGTTTATGATGGAAACAACTGCATGCTGTAACATTGTTACATGTGGGCTGCTGGCGGCACATTCATCGCGATTACACTGAGGATGAAATAGATTCCCCAGACCTGTATCATAAAACGGGTGTCTGGTTTTATGATTATAGCCTGACATTTTAGTCTGCTACAGGAAATAGTGCTTACAGCTGAGCCTCAAATAGGTGTCAGATTTAATAAAAAGATATAGTGATGACAGGTTCTCTAAACAGCATGGAAATAACTGCACCGCACAGCCTGTAAACTTTCATGTGAAGATGTCAGTGCCTTGATGCTCGGTTAGAAGGCCCTATTTTTGTCACGCTCACCTGGAAAAGAGCAGCAGCCAAATACACGACCATGAAGACGGACGTCAGTGAGGTGTGACCCCTTTCCATCAGATCAATGGTGTACAGGAAGATCAAATGACCAGGGATGACCAGTAACAGCAGTACTTGTGCTGACCTGTGATTGGCCCCTGAAAAAGAGAGGAATTTTTTTAAAGCAATATATAAAATCTGATTAACAACAATGGTAATGATATTAAAGGGGTTATGAATTGAGACATCTAATTTGCCTTAATATTTTGACATATAAGAGGTCCAACATTGTACTAGAAAAACGTCCTGCAAGTTTCAAAATGTAAAACTTCCTCAATCTAAAAACAGCTTTCACTGAAATCAAGCTGCCAAAATGGTTTGATTCATATTCATATTTCATCACAGTATGACGTCATACTGCGATGAAAGACTGCCTCTGCAGATCCAACACCTACTTCTACATCATTGCATCTTTAGCCCCCCATAAATAATGTAAATAATATGAAATAAAAGAATATTATAAATTAAATACTATATAAATATATTTCATAATATTCAAATTATGATTATTTTCTCATCTAATTATATATCATTAGAATGAAATATTTTTCATTTTTGTATTATTTATATACTTTTATTGTATTTATTATTTTTTTTATCCATTTATTTTTTCATTTATTTGTATTTTTTATTTTCTCAGTTTTCATTTTAGTTGAGGTTTTATTAATTTTATCTGCTTTTGTCGTTTTTATTAGTTTTTAATATTTATATTTAGTTTTATTTGTTTTTATTTTAGTATTAGTAACTTAGTTTAAACATATAATCGAACATATAATCATTGTAGTTAATAGGGTTCACCGTCTGTTTGATTACATGCAATTTGTAACTATCTGCATGATTTTTACTGTACATTTCTGTCAGTAACCACTAATAACCTACTCCTAAATATAATGTAAAAACTTAACATTTTCTGTAAAGCTGCTTTGCAACGATTTGTATGAGCGGAATATTTTCCACAATGATATCCAAGGTGAAATCGGTCATCTTAAAGCATCCAGCATTAAGACACCTGAAACACCACAGACACAAACAACCCTCCACTTGCGATCTGTGCACGTGTGTAGCTGTTCATATTTGATTTATTCTATATATTCTAAGTGAATATGCATATCTCATTCACAAACACGACACTTCTCACTCCATTACCATCCTGTCAGCCCCTGCAGTATGGCATCCCTGTGCACTCAGAGCCCTTGAAGGAGGAAGATTTATGCCCATCTTTCCAGATGGCACTGCTAAGCTTGCAGTGGGCACCGTGCCCCTCATGTACTCGGGCATCTGGACTCTGTCCCCAGAGTCCTTTTGTTTCTCTAAGAAAGAGCCCTGCATTAAAGCTTCGGCATCAACATGCCATCCGCAGCCTCTGTTGTTTATAGGAAGCGTTCTCTGCTTTTCTCCGAGATGGATCGTTATACACAACCCACCGTTACACACACTCCATTAAAGCTAATGTATACACACTTGCAAGCCCTGGTATGGGATGTTGCTCTAAACACTGGTTACTTGTTCTCGCTCTCTTTAATACAGACTATGAAAACAAAACCTGCCTTCAAAGTGTGTTGAAGTCACTCTCCTTAAATTTGTAGGCCTTAAAGGATGTTATGAGGATTTAAAATTACATGAGCAGTTTGGAGCCCTTTAGCACACATGCTCCACATGTACTGAGCTGTGGTGTTCATGCGGGAGGTGTAGGTTTGAGCCACGTCATGCCTTGGATCCTATTCTTTATTTCTTTATTTTTTGTGAAATGTATCCACTTTGCCAGCCAATAAAATGTCAAAAATGAGAGTGTGAAAATAATTTACATAAAAATGTAAAAAAAAAAAATTCACATTAAAATGATGACAGCCCCACATTTCTGCCAGTTATGGAACAATTTCCACCACAACCAGCATTTTGCCTCTAATAAAATTAGTATAGGAAAAAAAATTGTAGTTGTTTAAATAAATGTACAGATATGCTATAAGTGTGCAGATATGTTATTTACAAAGTGTGCAGTTTACAAGTGTACACATTTTGGATTCTGTGTATAAATATGCCAGTTGTGATGGACGATGTATAATTATGAAAGTTTAATTGTTTAGGCTGAATATAGTCTGCGGGAAAAAAAACTGTTCTTGTGCCTGGCTGTTTAGATTAAATTTAGACCAAGAATTTTGATTTTAATAGTAGATTTTTATTTAATATTTAAAAAAATGTCAAATTATTCAGAAAATGTGACAATATTATTTACATTTGTGTATTTAGGATTCATTAAATGCAGTCATTTTATTAACAAAAAGGTTTTGGATTTCATTTCCACCACAGAATGAATGGAATATTGTTATGTAGTGGAAATTATATTTGCTCATGTGATGTATATTCACTGATGGACATGGCTCATGGACGAATGAAATAAACTAGCATGTGTGCTTAAAGAGTTTAATTTCTAAAAGTGTACAGGGTCAAACGTGGCAATATATTTCAATTTTTTTTTAATCTATTATGCACTAGAATGTGTCTAGGGCACACGTTGGTGTGATTTAAAGCACACTGGGGTAATGGTCGGGGTTACCTGTGCCACAGAAGGTGCGGCAGGGGTAGTAGCAACCCTTGGCCTCGTCAGGAACCTCCCCAGGGGTGCTGTGAAAATGCAGGTAGGTGGATATCCGACTGGACTGGATGGCCACCAGGTTTCCTCCAATACCTATAATATAATAGTACACATATCAGACAAATACTGTATATACTGAGAGTACAAGGACAAAACATGAATTAAAAATGAGGAAAAAAAACTGTTGCCTGTTTCAAACACGTTTGAGACCTAAAGTAAATCTGCGAATAACTGTCATGTCAGTGAAGCTTCTGCAGTGAAATCTATGTATACAGGCTTCATTTTTTTCACTGTCAGACTGGCAGCCATGAGTCACCAGTACTAACTCTGCTTTTGTCCCCCGCCTCTTTATCTCTCTCTTTCTTTCTCTCACACACCAACACGCACAGCCCTTCCCCTCTCTCTCTCTCTTTCTCCCGAGTAAAGTAGAGTGGTGTCCAGAGCCGCAGTAACGATATGTCACGCCCAACAGTTCTGGGGGAAGACAAGCAAGCGAGAGAGAGAGAAAGAGAAAGACAGGAGACAGAGGACAGAACAGAACGGACAACACAGAGACTGACTGAACATACACATTCTCTCCTCTTTTTATACCATCTGGCTTGTCACTCTACTGAACTAAAACATCTGCTTTTGAAATAGAACTAAACAGAATGGAATAAAATAGAATCAAATACAATGGATATTTGTAAACAGAACAAAACAAAACAAATCAAACAGAAGAGAACACACAATACAACTACATAAACTACAATTGCACAGAGCTGAATAGAGTAGAAGAGTAGAAGGACTAAATAGAATGGAACATAATAGAAGATAAAATAGAACAGAACAGCACAAAGAATGAATCTAGATGAATAGAATATAATAAAATAGAAATAAAAAATGATTGAAAAATTTGATTGAAAATAATAAAACAGAAAAGAAAATAACAGAAAAGATAGAAATTTGGAAAGGAAGACACTGTCAAATCCATCAACCAACTGTTGGGGATTTGGGAATTGCTTTAAAAAGCTATTGCCCAACTTGCCACTCCAGGAGAAACAGCCAGAAATGGTTCTTTCAGCTCAAAATGTTTAGTAACTGAGAGTGGACAGTCAAGACGAATGGACATTATTAAAAAAAAAAAAAATACATTCAGCTCACAGCCAAACAGGAATTCGGTAATCTGAATTACAATAACAGCAAATCCATTTCACACATAGAGTAGTGCATTCATGCCCACAATGGCAATAACATTTCCCATCGTTAAAGAGCAGACCTGAGGGAGAACGATTATCTTTTAGCACAGCTCAGGCTTCTGCACAATTAGCCCCAACAAGGCCATGTTTATGTTTAATGCAGAGGTTACCATTACGCCACACTGTGCCACGTCCCTGTGGCAGAGCTGGAGAGACGCCATCTGTATGGAGTGTGTGGGGAAGTGTCTGTGGTTCAGATTAACTGTCCAGGTCTAAAATTTCTTCAATTTCTCACAAACAAGCAACAACATGACATTTTGGATATGGGTTGGGGGCATGAGAAAGGAGTGTATAGGAATTTTTTTACCTTTCCTGGAGCAACCAGGTCCAATTAATCCGATGCTTGTTTTAGCTATGTCTGCCAACAGGAAATGGGAGATGATATGCAACCTCATTTCTGTCCAAGCAGCAGGATTAACATATATGGACGGTGTAATCTGGGTCACAAATCTGATGAGACTTTGGCTGGGTGTGCAGCAGGGGTCTATTATGGGCCCAATTGGTTTTTGGTAAGTACACTGTCTGGGTTGGGATGTGCAAAACTAATTATTTTGAATCCGTTTATAATAAGGTCTGTATAATTATTAGGCTGGATACAGGTTTATTTGACTCCCATTGGACAAGTCCTGAAAGGAATTTTTGTAAAACATTGTTCTGTTCAAAACAGAACTACTTTAAATAAATGGAATGTTTGCAGAGAGACTAACAAGAAAAATAGCATGAGATGCAATGTAATAGCCAAAAAGTTCTGTCTGAATGTATAGATATATGCTGTAGTTTTAATTGGGATGAATTTAAAGATGCTTTTCTGAGAGTTTTATCATATATGTCTTACGGCTAAAGCACAGCACGCTAATTAAAGCAGTGCTACTAAAAACCTTAGTACTAAAAAAAGATGTACAAAAAAATCTAGATAAACCACACTAATTGGTTTGTTGGGCAACCATTCGACCACTGTGACCCATCCTCGTACTGGGAGCGATAAGAGAGGTCTGACTTTGCTCTATTTATGCATAACGGAAACTATTTTCCTCTACCAAAGTGGCACATGAGCATGTGTATGTTGCAATCATTTAAATTACCTTCTCTGACACGCTTCCTGTTTGGCCAGATAAACCACAGAAGCCTCTGTTACTCATCCTATCTCACTCTTTCCTCCAGTAATTCCTTCTCTACTCAGTTCTACGTCTCTCTTAGAACTGAGAATAAAACCTTTGATTTTGAGATATTCTGATATAAATTTCTGTCTTCTTTCACACACACACACACACACACGCACGCAGAGATTCAAACAGCTGTTTGGTGGTCTGGGCGGGAGAACATAGACAGGCTGCAGACAGCGTAAATGTCTCTCATTAGTGTGCTTTAATTAAAAATCGTATGGCTCTTTGTGGAGGTGCCATGGTTCTGGCTTCCTCTCCTGTTACCACGCGGAGCTCAACTACTGCAATTAATGAATTCACCCTACAGCTCAATCTCATCCAACTCTATTTCAGCTATATTTCATCCTTTGGCTTTTTCTCAATATGGAAATGCTCATTAAGATCACAAAAGTGGCTATATCTGCCGCAAGGATTCTTGTGTGACTTTAAAAGAGGGCGGTTATTGCAGAGATGTTTCTTTGAGGTAATAACAGTCTGAAAGGGGACTGAAATATCAGCTGAGAGCAACAATGTGTGCCATGGACATGGGGGCGTTAGGAATAAAGGTCTACAAATGAAGGTTTTAAAAGCTTAAACCTTTCAAAAGACAAATAAGACACAAGACAGACAGGTAAAAATGGCGATATTGATGTAGTTTGGCCTATTATGCAGAGTATTGACCAAAACGTCAATAATTATTCTCCAGTGTTGAACTATTTGCAGATTTCAAAGCTCTATAGAATATTTTTGTATAGAATAACAAATCTCACCATTGATAACAGGCGTGTAAACCACAATCCCAGCCAGGTTGGGATCAGACACAGTTTTGTCCAGGATGAGTCCTCCAATACTGAAATAGGGACATTGCATTAGAGGGGCAAATGAAGATCCACATGCTTTTTCAATATGTGTTGCGAATCTGTGTCCAGGTGTTTGAGGTGTGTGTATGTGTGTATCACACCTGCTGATGAACATGGCAGTGATAACGGGCTCCCAGCCTGAGTAGAGCAGCTGACGGCTGGCCGGGTGTTTGGAAGAGATGACCATCCACAGCGGAGTCAGACACATGAAGAAGGCACACACCAGAGACGACACATATGGGTGAGAGTCTGATCAATCAGACAGAGAGAAACACCTCAGTGAATACTTTATGGTAAAATACAGAAACATTTTACATTTAAATCACTTTTTATAATTTAATAATTATTCTAAATTGGCATTTTGGGACACTCCCGCTGCTTTCATGCTCTCAGTTATGTGGCCAAAATGTTATACAATATACACTAAAATATTCTTCTTTTTGAAATAAATTAATACTTTTTTTCAGTGAGGATGCATTAAATTGATCAAAAGTGACCGTAAAGTCATTTATTACGTAACAAAATATTAATATTTCAAATAAATGCTGTTATTTTGAACTTTCTATTCAAAGAATCCTGGGGAAAAAAATCCAATTATGGTTACACAAAAATACGAAGCAGAAACTCTTTTAACACTGATAATAAGAAATGTTGCTTGAGCACAAATCAGCATATTAAAATGATTTCTGAAGGATCATGTGACACTGAAGACTGGAGTAATGGCTGCTGAAAATTCAGTTTTGCCATTACAGGAATAAATTACATTTAAAAATATAATAAACTAAAAAACACTTATTAACACAATTTTGCTGTTTTATTGTAATTTTCCCATACGAGACAGTAGTGAAAACTCAACAGGAGTGTCATCCTGCACTCTGACCACACTACACACGTGACCACACATGCCATTTTTCAAAAACTGAGATGGATTGACAGCCATAACGGGAGATTGACAGGAAAAAATAACCACAACTGACATCTTGTTGATGACAGAAATCATGTTGTCAGCTGTGCTTCTGTTCAGACAGGACACATAAATTGAACTCACACTTAGAATTTTGTAATGACTTCTATGTGGGGTTTTGGAATATTTTGAAAATGTATTTAAATATATTTACAATGATTTTGCTGGCAATACAAAACTAAGTAATATTGTGGATATCACAATAAATTTAATACGTTTGTATTTGCTTTCCTAATATAAGTTTCCTAAAGATTATGGCATTACATTCATGATTCTTTTTGTCTCGTGAGCAACTCAAAACATTTCCGTAGTCTCTTGAGTTTGATTCATTTTCACGTAGAACATTCTTCCTTTTCAAATCGACTCAAAACCTATGATTGATTTGATTCCCAATTTGTTTTGCGGCATTGCTCAAAAACGTTCATGTTAATCTTAATGTGGCGCCCCGATCAGGACGGACAATCATATTCTGCTGCTGTGTACATGCAGCCGTACTGACTGGCTCTAATTGGATTTGAGCAGATTGAGCGAAAAAATTATCTTTTGTATTTGCTTTCCTAATATAAGTTTCCTAAAGATTATGGCATTACATTCATGATTCTTTTTGTCTCGTGAGCAACTCAAAACATTTCCGTAGTCTCTTGAGTTTGATTCATTTTCACGTAGAACATTCTTCCCTTTCAAATCGACTCAAAACCTATGATTGATTTGATTCCCAATTTGTTTTGCGGCATTGCTCAAAAACTTTCATGTTAATCTTAATGTGGCGCCCCGATCAGGACGGACAATCATATTCTGCTGCTGTGTACATGCAGCCGTACTGACTGGCTCTAATTGGATTTGAGCAGATTGAGCGAAAAAATGATCTTAAAAAAAACAAATCAAATCTTTTGATGCAGACAGTGATGCAAAAGAGGTTTCACTTTTTGCTAAATACTCTTCATCACACATTAAACAGCCTAAATCTTTAAATCCCAAACATAGAGGCAACATCTGTGTGACTATATTTAGTGTGAGACGGGCGGTGTGCGCTAATGATGGCAGAAGCCTCTCTTCTCGGCTGGTTGGCATGGCTGTTATGGTTTTGGCGTGGCACGGTGGTGCCATTTGCCTTGCCCTCACCTCACTTCACCTCTCTTAGAAAAGGAAAGACTAAAAACGGAGCACGGCGCTCAGTCTGGACCAGTCTGGGGCTTATCACACTGAGTCATCATGGCCCATTAAACTCAGCATAAACACTCCAGAACACTGCTCAGGATGGCCCACGTGTAACTTTCACACTTTTTAGATATAGTGTTTGTGTGTGAGAGAGATGCTGGCTATTTGGCTATGCTTGTTAGGGCCAAATGTTTGAAAAAGTTGCCACAAACATAAAGAACCATGTTGAAAACCAAATTTAAAGTGATCATTCATATAAAAAAAACTGATAAATTAACTGATCCTTGATCTTTTCAAACTGGTTTTACAGTATGAATAAAAACAAACAAGAAGTGACAATAACGTTAATTTCTAAATGAATTATTTTTTTGTTCTTTTTTAGTTTAAATATAATTTATTAATATTACACTAACATTTAATAATATAAACTATTTAGAAACATTTTATATCCTTAAAATAAACGACTAAATACCAACTATAAATAATTACTTATTACATATTTTAAACAGGAACTGTCAAAACTGGAACATTTAATAATTTAATATTATATAATATTTTCATGATATTAAAATACTCTCTCTCTGCATAGATATATTATAAACATATAAATCATTAAAATGAATAAAATTTAAAACAAAGCATAAATAAATAAAAAAATTAAAGCATATATAATACCTAACAGGAATGAATAAATGGACAAGAATTTTAATTTCTAATTATTCTAATAGTACCATTTAATGATACATTATATTTAAAAATATTTTCATAATCTTAAAATATTAAAAAATGAAAAATTATATAAACACACACACATATATATATAAAAACATACACAAGAAGAGAGAGAGATACATACTGAGCCCTGTGTGTGTGTGTGTATTTCATGAGAATGTGGATCTGCAGACCCAGCGAGGTCATGCACTGTGTCACAACACTCTCATTGTCCTGAGCCAGACTCATTAGCAGCGTGACCCTACCCATAAAACATATCAACCCCACTGCCCCATAAACTGTGACTTACACACCTCACATCTGCTGACACCTGCAATAGAGTGTGAGAGTGTGAAATGCGCTGCTACGTTTAAGATATATTACTGATCACACTTTAATATGACAGATAAAGACTGGAATATGTTCAGTTTTTCCACATAATATTCTTTAGACAGCTTTATGACAGATGCATCTAAACATAATTCACTCAAAGCTAAATCCAAAGCGACGGATTCTTGCGCCCTCTAGTGGTAG
Organism: Sinocyclocheilus grahami; assembly: GCF_001515645.1. Classification (NCBI taxonomy): domain Eukaryota; kingdom Metazoa; phylum Chordata; class Actinopteri; order Cypriniformes; family Cyprinidae; genus Sinocyclocheilus; species Sinocyclocheilus grahami. The sequence continues at coordinate 1,241,207 of NW_015505330.1, forward strand.
AAAACTGAAAGTATCTCTGATCTGCTGGAGAGAAACTGCTACAGATTTATCAAACTCTAACCTACTATCTATTCTGGGCAAGAGAGCCGTCTGAGGGGAATAGACTCAGTGTGTGTTTTTCTTTTTTTCCCCCCCAGCTGCATGAGGGTGAACAGAAGGCCTGTACTTTCGCCCCGCTCCTCTGCACGGTCCACACCGCCAGGGTTTGTTTATTCTTTCACCTCGAGGGGGGACGACAGATTTGCCATGAGAACACTAGACGCTAAACAGCATGAGCTGAAACCCTCTCTGAGCTCTAAAGTCCCGGACTGAGGGGAAAAAAAACACACTAGCTACCAAAAAAAATTAAATCACTCTGTCAGCAGAGAGCTGCCGAGACTCCAGCGCCCAGAGGAAAGGGCAGGAGAGGAGAGTGGGAGAGAATCTGTTACTAAACTAGATTATATAATCTTTGTCTATGCACACATACAAACACACCTGAGACTTTAACTATGGAAAGGTTTAAATGCACAATAGGTTTTTTAAAGACAACAAGAAACAGCATTTGGAACACATTTTTACAAGGGTCAGAAATTAAGGTGCTGATGTTGCTCATGGCAAAAATGCCACAAAGTGACAAAAATGACCCCAAAATTCATGTCGCAGCAAAAATAAATAAATACAATTAAAATGTATAAATGTATACCATTTGCACTTAAATTATATTTCTAAATAATATTTAATACATTTTTACCTTTATTTATTTATTAAATGTGATTATTTAAACACTTGACAAAATGTTCAGTTGCTGTGGTTGATGAGGTAAGGACATTATTGGTTACATCAACAGAAAATACGCAAGTGAGGTGTAAGACGTATTAATATATAGTAAGTAAAAGATTATAAAACAAACGTTTTCTTTAAAATATTGTGCACAATAAGACCAGGCATTAAGACAGTAAAGATTATATGTTGTCTTGAAAACTTACATGTGTTTTTCTTACTCAGACACATGGGGGCTGGAAATACCTATTGAGTCATAACCATAATAACAGGCTTGCTAGATATTCTATCACTGATATATGGTTTTTACTACCAGGCCTAGTCTGGTTATAAGCTGGTGTGTGGTGGGCGTTCTGGCACACTATGGCTGCCGTCACATCATCCAGGTGGATGCTGCACACTGGTGGTGGATGAGGAGATACCCCCTGACAATGTAAAGCGCTTTGAGTGCCTAGAAAAGCGCTATATAAATGTAAATGTAATGAATTAGTCTGTAGAGATGGGCACTAGCATGAATCGTCAGGTCCTGACAGCTGAGAGCACGCCCAAAACAGGCCAAGATCTCATCATGAAGCAACTTAGCATCAGTGGAGCACTTCTTGTGAGAGCTGACAGTCACTTCTAATCAAATCACAGGCACACCTAATGTGAACTAAAGCAAGATCCAATTATGTGAAAACAGCTGTAAGTTAGTTAGGATACTAACCGCCGTGGAAAGCCTGGAAGCGAGGGTCATCTCTAGGTTTCCTTTCAAACCCAAAAGAGCCGGAACCAGGATGAAGATCTCGGTAATGTTTTTAAATGCTTCCCAATGCTGAAAAAAAGAGAATAAAGATTTCTATTAGGTCTATGGAGTGGCTCTCAATCAGGGGACCAGGGCCCACTAGGGGGCCTCAACAAACTTCCAGTGGGGCCCCCCAAAAATAAGACAGCTTATTTAAATTTAGTTATATTACCATATCTTACTTAAAATGCAAAAATTAATTAATTAATAAAAAACAGAAATAATAAAAAATTAACAAATAAAAGTTCAACATTAGTAATGTTTTTAAATGCTTCCCAATGCTGAAAAAAAGAGAATAAAGATTTCTATTAGGTCTATGGAGTGGCTCTCAATCAGGGGACCAGGGCCCACTAGGGGGCCTCAACAAACTTCCAGTGGGGCCCCCCAAAAATAAGACAGCTTATTTAAATTTAGTTATATTACCATATCTTACTTAAAATGCAAAAATTAATTAATTAATAAAAAACAGAAATAATAAAAAAATTAACAAATAAAAGTTCAACATTAAACAGACATTATATCTTTGAGTTTATTCATTTTTATGACAACAGAAGTAACAGAGGTACAGCTTAGATAGGAGGGCCTTCAAATATTATCCTCAAATGTTGTAGTCAGGGCAAAAAGGTTTAGAACCATGTTTGACTGTTTTTTTTTTAACTAGTTTTATTATCTGCCAGGCAAAAATCGTAAGTCGAATTACATCAAAGTTTAATACTTAAAGGGACAGTTCCCCATTTTTGTGAAATACAAAATAAGATATTTTGAAAACTGCTTCAGTGTTCTTTGTTCATAAAATGAAAGTCCAGTGTGATTTTGGGCTCCATTGATTTTCATTACATGGACAAAATCATCTTCAAAATACCTTCTTTTGAATTCCGCAAAAGAAAAACAGGTTTGATAACAACATAAAGGTGAGTAAATGCTCCCTTTAAAGTTTCAAAAACTCACTTGTACTATATCCAGTACAACTCCGGCCGAAACCGTCCCGAACCCAGCTAGAAGGAAGGGCACCAGTATCTGCAATGCCATGGCGAGGGGTGACTCTTTGGGCATATTTCTAGGTGCCTGCTGCTGCCCTTCCTCTTCGCTCTCCTCTTCCTCATCGGCCTCTTCTCCCGAAAGCCTGCCCTCAGGCAGCATGGGCTCCGTCTCCGCATAGTGTCCATCTCCAACATCAGACATGCTGATGGACGTTCGGCTGCTGCGGTCCGAGTGGCGGCGGGGCTCACGGTGGAACCCGTTCTTGAGGGACTCTGGCTTGGGCGTGCCGAGGTCCACCATGGCCAGCCGTTCCTCCTGTAGTGCGGTGTAACCAGCAGGTACCATGGTCTGAAGCAAGGAGGGTATGGGTCTGAAAGAGATGGAGCTCCAGGCTCCTCCAACCTGAGCTGCCAGACTAGGACCAAGGGAGCTGAGCACAGCGCCCCCTATGGTTCGGAGGCTCATATTGCAGACAGGAACTGGTTGGGCTCATGGCCCTCTGGACTTTGAGAAGAGCAGCAGATCAGCAGAAACAGCAGGTGGCATCCATAACAGCTACGAAGAAGCTCTGACAGTATCGCAGTGACCTGATAAAGATAAGCACAGAGGAAACTCATCAACAAAAGTGTCACATTCGAGGTCACACTATCATTATATGCGTTCTTTTAGTCTGTCAGCAGCGGTTATTTGATCTAGATGCTGAACTGGCAGTCATAGTGTTTAGTACACCGTCTAAACTTTATTTACTTAAACATCAATTACTAAGTACTCCATACTTGGAACTAACTTCTGAACCCCTTCAGTATTAATATTTACCAACACGTATGAAAACGTTTATCTGACAACTGCAAATAAATAAATAAATAAATAAATTGCAAAATAAAATTCACAGAACTTATAAAACATAGAAGAAATGAACAAATGCATCATATAATGTGTTCAGAACAACACATTATTATGCCTGTAAGTAACTAATCACATATTTTACTGATATTATTAGAGCTATACCAATATATTATACATCTGATGAGGAGGCAGGGAGAGGACAGGTTGCATTTTAAGTTTTTATGGTTTATGATTACCAAAAAATACTAAATTGCATGTCTAAACCTTTATGTAGATGACTTGTGCATTGGAATCACCCCAAAACATCCTAAATATTCTCCAGCTGCCTGATGGTCAACATTAATAATTAATCATTAAAACTGCGAAGCCTGTCAAAAGGAACGAACGCTTTATTTTACTTAAACAATCTCTCTGAAGAGTAAAAAGATAATAAAGGACTGTATGTACCGTGCTGTTTTAGTTCCGTCGAGACGAGCTTCTGCTTCTTCCCTGATCGCTGGACGACAGCGGCGGTGCGTCATCACTGCCGCGGGAGCGAGCACGCATTTCAAAATAAAAGACTCGTGAGATCACGTTCAAACACATTAAAACTGAAATTAAAACACATCAAAAGCTTTTTCTAATATGCTTAGATTTTTTTGTGGCTATTCTTTAGTGTCTTTAATTTAAAAAAATATTATTTCATCCTTGTCCGACAAGAATGTCGTCAAACAAGCATGACAACCGAAATTTCTGCGAGGTCCGATTTAAAACAGGTAACGTAATGTCAGCTAATTAAACGCTATTTAAGAAAAAATGTTAGCACAATAAAAAAAGAAGAGATTAAAAAAAGACAAGAAGAGATAAGAAAATAATGAAACAAAAAAAGCAGGCTATTTAAAATTTGTATCTTTGAAAATGCAATTTTATTCATTTTATACTATTAAACTTTATTCATTTAATACTATTAGTGACTTGAGGTTCTGGGTTCTACACTAAAATGTTAACGTTATTTTATTTGTATTTTCTTATAGATTCTTGGATTGATGTTGTGCAGCACGTACATCCAAATCTCTAGAGGGCGCCAACAGTGGCTCAACCCTACAACACGGAAGTTATTATGTTGTGTAAAAAAAAAACACATGTGGATACAAGTGAATTTGTACATGTGAGGAACTAACCATGGCTCAAACACAAAACAATATAAAGAAAACCTCTTCTAGAGACTTGTTGACCTGTGGCAACGGAAAAGGTGAGACATTCTGAGTTTAGAGAGAAAATCTCGTCTAAAACAAAAATCTGGGGTTTTCCATGTTGTGTGTGGTGGAAATACCATTTCACTTTAGAAAACTAACTAGAAGTCAATTGACATAAAAATAATGTTTCTAAATTAACATTTGACCAGTTGAGAATAACTACTCTCAAATCATAATGTAGAAATGTAAAAATGAAACTACGTCTCAGATATGCTTTGTTGTTACTTCTTATTTGCACCATAACCAAATATAATTTTGGGAACACTTAATCATACATGAATTGTTAACTTTGATATCTCCAGAAATCCATGAAAAACTTCTGCTGAACTCTAAAAGTGCTTCACTGCAGACAGAAAGGGTCCCCAGAAGTAGTGGTGAGTATGTTCATGTCATCAGTTGGGTTATCTTTAATGCATAATTGCCATAATCGATTAAATAAGAGTGTATTGTTTCTGTGTGCTAGTCTTGGACAGAATGCAAAGTTTCCTTCCACAAATCGCCCAAGCCAATGAGTCTCTAAGACAACAGATGGACGAGGCTCCCGCTGGTTTCTTTAACATTGAGAGTGTGGAGGATGCAGAGAAAATCATTGAGATGGTGCGTCTGCTCTCACCACCAGCTGTAGTTCATCTTAACGCATCTAAATATAACAATATTTCACTTGTTTCATAATAACCAGATGTCTCTGTCTTGCAGGACGTGGCTCTTGTTGAACTGGAGGATTCAGACAGCAGCGAAGAGGATGAGTCGTCGTCATCATCAGAGGAAGACAGCTCAGAGGACGAGGTGCAAACTGTCACTGCAAAGACACTCAAACTTCCAGGTGACAGAAAGAGAAAGGCCAACATCCAGGTGATAGAGAAAGAGTGCGAGTGAGAGAACACATACTGCCAACTGGAACTCTGGGAGAGCGCTGGACTCACGCCAGGCCATTTCTGTGCCTATTAAAGGAATATATAACCCTTCCAAATTTGTTGTTGTTTGGAATGAGCACAGACCAGTGATTTTATTTCCTGGTGAGCTGGCAGACTGACATTTCATGTTCTTTGGAGATATTTTTATCCAGAAGGTGAGTGATTAAAGGAGTAGTTCACCAAAAAATGAAAATTTGCTGAAAATGTACTCATCCTCAAGCCATTCATGATGTAGATGAGTTTGTTTCATCATCGTAACAGATTTAGAGAAATGTAGCAGTACATAACTTGCTCACCAATAAATGCAACGTCTAAATGATGGATTTGTTTCTTACAAACATGCAACTTTTCGCTTCACAAGACATTGATTGATGGACTGGATTTGTGTGGATTATTGTGATGTTTTTATCAGCTGTTTGGACTCTCATTCTGACGGCACCCATTCACTGCACAGGAGCCATTGGTGAGCAAGTCATTTGAAGCTAAATTTCTCCAAATCTTTTCTGATGAAGAAACAAACTCATCTACATCTTGGATGGCCTGAGGGTGAGTACATTTTCAGCAAATTGTTATTTTTGGGGAGACTAAAAGCCACTCTTTTGTGTTATCTCAGTTGAGTATACTTGAAAAATGGATTGTATTCTGGCATTAACTATATTAAAAGGTCAGTGTTTCAATCAAGAAAAACAATTTTTTTTTAAATTTATATTCTTTATTGTAAAAATTGCTTCCCGACGCTCCTTACATTTTGTTTGTAGTTGCTATAAAGTTGAAATACTGTTGTGTGTAATGACTGTTTGGCAATATGACACTTCCAGTGTGACTGACAGTTTATACAGAACCTAAAATACTCATATTAACATCTGCATATGATAACATTTCATCTTATGTCAAATGCATGTCATTGCTTGAAGTGTTCATGCACAACAAAAGCAACATGATTCTTCAGCGAACATTCGGCAACAGATATTTTCAGTCATTTTAACAAGAATGTCTCCGAAGACTTCACATTGTATTGAATTCAAGAGTAAGCTACTATTACATATTTTCCCATCAAGCATGTGCAATATTTTTTAACAAAATAAATAACGTCCTTTCAAAAAGAATAGTGTGTTTATATAATTTCCCTTTCCAATCTTCTGTCTGGAATGCAAAATTAAATATAGAAAATAAGACAAGTTGTCATATCCTCTAATAAAATATATACAGTTATGCTAATAAAAATTAGTGATGTGAAAATGCTATCCATAATAAAAAACCTTGGGATGTACAAATATGGTAATTCAGATTTCATAAAGTGGCAGTGATGCAACATGGCTTTTAAATATAAGACTATAAATGTAAAACTGAAAAACTGTGTGTGTGCAACTGGCTGAATAGCTTAAAAACTGAAATATGCTGAGGCCACAAACACCACCATTTAAAAGTTTGGGGTCAGTATTTATTTATTTTTTTATAGAAATACTACTTTTATGCAAGAATGCATTGAATTGATGAAATGTGACAGTAAAGACATTTCTAATGTTACAAAAGATTCCTATTTTAAAAAATGTTGTTCTTTTGAACAGTTTCCACAAAAATATTAAGCAACACAACAGTTTCCAACAACTGATGATAAGAAATATTTCATGAGCAGCAAATCAGCATATTAGAATGATTTCTGAAGGATCGTGTGACACTGAAGACTAGAGTAATGACGCTGAAAATTCAGCTTTGCATCACAGAAATAAATGACATTTTAATATAAATTGAAATAGATATTTCACAATATTATAATACTGTTTGTACTGTATTTTTGATCAAATAAATGCAGCCTTGGTGAGACTTCTGACCTCAAACTTTTGAACAGTTGTGTAAATGAGCCGTTTTATCCTAACCAGTTGTGATATGATGAGCGACAGGACATTTTGTTGGTTTCTTGGTTTCAGCATCACGGCAAAAGCATCACGCAGCAGTTTCACGTTCAGCGTGGACAGACAAATTACTTGTCTCTGGAAACATGATTAGGAAACGCTCAAGATCATTGTAGTGTTGTGGTTACTTCCTGAAACTGACTCAGTCTGATAATTCACTTTACCTCAGTATGATACCTGTTTACTAGTTAAAAACAATGCTTGATCTGATTTGTGGCTGATTCTGTGTCCTTGGCTCCACTTGGAGGTCTTTTGCCATTTTTTCCATTTTTAAAACATTGTTAGCCAGTGTAGACTGGTAAGTCAGCATTTGTCCCACTCCAAACATTTCCAAAAAAAAGGGCGATAAAAAAAAACGTAGGCACATCAGTGTAGTCATGGCAGGAAATGCTTTTCCTATCAGTGTCCGGCCACTTCAAGTTGCAGTCACGGGCCATGCAGTCTTTTTCATTCAATACTCCACCGTCACAGCTTTAGTCCGCAGGTACTCGTGCAGGGCTTCTTCACCTGTATACGCATGCACATGGTCCTCATGTTCATGAATCTGGTTTTAAAGTGATACAGAGTAATGATGCAGTGTGTTTTGTTCACTCTTACCAAGGTCTTTCCCAAACCCGGACTGTTTGAAGCCTCCAAAGGGAGCCGCCACATCGGTTTTGTTGTAGGTGTTGACGAACACGGTTCCCGCCTCCAGCCTCTCGCTCACGTACATGGCCTTGTTGATGTCACGGGTGAAGACTCCAGAGGCCAGGCCGAACTCTGTGTTATTGGCTCTGCTCAGAACTCCATCTACATCACTGATGAGCATCAAACAATCATATTACATGTTGTTCTAATGAGCTCCTGCCTTGGATTTGGATCATTAAGGTCCAAAAAAGGCAGCTTACCCATCTTTGAATTTGGATACCACCATAACAGGGCCAAAGGATTCCTCTTTGGCGATGAACATGTGGTCCTCTACACCTGTGAAGACTGTGGGCTCCATAAAAAAGCCTGTAAGCATAAATAGGCAGATATTAGAAATGGAATAACTAAATTATTAACTAAAACTACTAAAAATTATTTTTGGCAACTGAAATAAAGTTGAAATAAAACATAATTATTAGATGAAACATTGAAACTTCGAAAACATAAAATTAGAAATGCTGCCTGAAATAAACAAGTTTAAGTACTTAAAAAAACTAAAACTGAAAAATAAAAACGACAAAAGCTCATAAAATGACTAAAACTATTAAAATGAAGACTAAATTAAAGACTATGGGCTCCATACAAAAAATTAAGTTGACCTAATTATTAGTTTAATTAATTATTAGAAATGCTGCCTGAAATAAATACGTTTTAAGTACTTAAAATACTAAAACTGAAAAAAAAGAATAAAAATTGCAAAAGCTCATAAAATGACTAAAACTATTAAAATGAAAAAACTTAAACTAAAAAAAAAAAAGAGAAATGGTGCTTCGGCAGCTAACTGAAAAAAAAGTTACTTAAAATGACTAAAAACTAAAACTATATTATTTAAAAATAAAGCTAAATATAATCAATATACAAATATAAAAAAAAAAACTTATAAATATGACAAAATCACATAATTGACTAAAATGACTAAAACGTAAACTGTAATTAAAATGCAACACTTGAACTTAAATGAAAATGAGAATTGGTGCCTTAAAAGCTGACTGAAATAAATAATTTAAAGTACTTATATTGATAAAACTAAAACTGAAATAAAATTAAGCTAAATATAAAGAACAGAAATATATTAAAAATGAATAAAAATGCCAAAACGCATAACAAAATCAGTACAATTTAAAATCTAAAAATAAAAGCCAATTCAAAATATTAAGAAATACTATTATAGCATATATGATTATACATGACCAAAATGGCCTTATTTACATTCGAAAACATTCACAAAACAAATTGATGTTCACAAACCCTTTTAAATCATGGATGTCTTAGATTGGAGGTCTCACCTTGTCTGTCCACCTGCCTCCCACCATACACAAGCGTTGCCCCCTCCTTCACGCCGAGCTCACAGTACTCCACCAGCTTGTCCAGGTGAGCCTTGTGGTTCTGAGGTCCGTGATCTGTGGAGCGATCCAAAGGATCTCCAATCTTCATCTTCTTGATTTCCTCAACCTGAGCACACAAAAACACACCAGTACGTTATCATCTAGAAGCAGCTCGCAGGCTTCATTATACAATCAATGTTCGAAGGAAACACGTACCACTCTCCTGATGTACTCGTCATGAATGGACTCCTCAACAAACAGCCGGCCTGCAGCGATACAGTTTTCTCCCTTGTTGAAGTACACAGAGCTCATGCCCTGCAACGTACACACAAACACACCGTAAGCTCAAGACGACGATGATCTTGCATCTGTAACTTTTGACACTAGTTGTCTTCTCTCACCATTCTCACTGCTTTGTCCATGTCGCAGTCGCTGAAGATGATGAGGGGAGATTTACCGCCCAGCTCCAGAGAAACCTTCTTCAAGTTACTGACTGCACAACTGCAACATAAACAACAGAAATCATCAGCTGGAGGCTCTTTCAAACCATATGAGCCGTTTGAATGATTCACTGTCATTATACTAGGGTTGAGAAAATTTTCCCACCGGTTAATCAACGTGTGACAACACCGGTATCACCACGGGGGCGGGGGCGTTCCCTCTTTTCCTCGCTTTCCTTAGCTTTTAAATAGCTTGTAAAAGCGGCATGCACATTTTACTTTCACTTTCGAATTAGCGGCAGTTAGGGCAAGTGACGTAACCGGTGTTGCGGCTTAACAACGGTATCACCATCAGCACCATCTATCGCGGCAAGCCTACATTGTACATGACATATTTGAGTAATAGCAACAGAGTAATCAACTATAGTGTTGACTTTAGTTCAATTACATGAATGGGACTCACCTTTTCATGATTTGTTTGCCTATGGGAGTAGAGCCTGTGAAACCCAGCTTACGGATATCAGGGTGATCAGACATCCTCTGCCCGACCAGGCCACCTGAGAGAAAGAGGTGACCGAAATGTCAGTCATCATAGGGAGTAAGAAAGTTAAGGGATAAATAACAACATGATTCTTTAAAACTTCACAGCTTAAATAACACTTTTTTTGTACGGAATAAAAATGTGCTTTAATAAACAGACATGCTGGACATTTCTGCTTTTGTCTCATAGATTTTCATTATAAGTGCATTACTGTCAGTGAGATCTATTTGTTTATACAACTCGAAATATGAGTCAAATCCTGATACCTGATCCTGGTACAATGTTGATGACTCCTTTGGGAATGCCAGCTTTGACTGTCAACTCGGCAAACTTCAGCGCGGTTAGTGGAGTTACCTGGAAAAATCAAGAGAATTTACGTCTAGTTTCTATCCAGTTATAATCTGTTTCTTTGGAAAGTAAATAAATAGGGATGTAACAATTCCGGTTGAAAATCGATTCAAATATGTGACGATTCAAATCGGTTGAGATGCTAAACAAAGCGCGATTCATTTAGGTGTAGGAGTTTATATGAATGTATGTCTGAGGGGAACTTACGGTCTTTAGAAAAGTTTAGATGGTATTTTTTCTTTTCATCTTGCCTCTGCATAATGCATATTAAAGTTCATGATTTCAGCGCTGCTGTATTTACAGCAGAAACCAAGGAAACGCTTTAAGCGCCACCTGCTGGCAGAGAGTGTATCTGCGTCTCATTCAGCTCGTCTGCTGTTTCGGTTTCATGCAGATATTTTTTATGCATAGTTTCACAAAACTGAAGTCAAACCATTCTGTTTTTGCTTCAAATTTCGGAATTATACAATCTTATTTAGATTAAAAACTGCTCATGTTGCATGTATGCAGCATCTTTGTTTGGATCATGATTAAAATGCAGTGGTTGCCTCTCATTTTAAATGGAAAGAGCACAGACAAAGCCTTAGTTTGTTTATATGAAGAGCTTTATTTGTGTTATTTATTTGATTTGGGGCTTGTTTTAGAATTTCAATTTAGTTTTGTTATTTACATTTTACATTATATTTAAATTTTGTTATTTAGCAAACGCTTTTATCCAAAGTGACTTACAAATGAGGACAATAACAGCAATCAAAACCAACAAAAGAGCAATAATATGCAAGTGCTATATTAGTACTGTATATTATTATAGTGTTATATTTCAATTTCACAAAGAAATGTGCAGCATTTTGTCCAAGCAATAATAAAAGGACACATTTAATTTATAATTTGTCTTAAATCTAATTTTGTTAAAAAAAATTGTGAATCGAATCGTGAGTTGAGTGAATCGTTACATCCCTATAAATAAATCATCTTTTTGTATATCGTTTCTACATTGTACATAGTTATTTATTTAATAGTATTTGTACTTTAGTTAAAATAACAGTATATGTATTAGTTTATATTATATCAGATAAAATATACATTCATATAAATATATAAAAACTATAAACATAAAATCAGCACATTTCAGTGTGGTTAGTGGGAAAATATAGAGAGAATATCAAAAGAACTAAGAATATAGTCTAGTTTGTATCCAATAGTTTATATATTCTCCCACTTTATATTTTTATATATTTATATCAATGTATATTTTTATACATATGCATATGCATATATTGTATATGTATTCATTTATATTATATCAGATAAAATATACATATAGAATAGGTATTAATTTATACTCAGCAAATATCAATGCAGTTAGTGGGAGAATATAGAGAGAATATCAAAAGAACTGAGAATATATTCTAGTTTATATGCAGAAGTTTGTGTTTTTCTGAAAGTAAGTCATATTTTGAATATTTTGTGTGTATTGTATATTTTTTATAATTAAATTTTTATTAATTTATGCAATGGTATTTTTACTTTTTAAAAATATAGAGAATAATGGGAGAATATAGAGAATATCAAAATAATTGAGAGTATAGTCTAGTTTGTATATTGTATATTTTCATCATTAATCATTTATAATAATGTTAATTAATTTAATATATATATATATATATAACTAATAATAGTTTTTGTGTTTGTGTGTTTTACCTGAGCAGGTTTCAAGACGAGTGTGTTTCCTGCCGCTAGACAGGCTGCACTCTTCCATGCCAACATCATAAGTGGGTAATTCCAAGGAATCACTATGGCACACACACTGAGACACAAACAAACACCATCTTACACATTTATGCTAATCAAATTTGCATACACTCACACATTTACTGTACAATCACTCACCCCAGAGGCTCTTTCTTTGTAAAGGTGAGGTTGCGATTGGGTCTGGCCTGATTGATGGGTATCGTTGAGCCCTGCGAGGAACAGGACATGATGCTTCAGCAACAGGAAAATATCAAATCAAGGCCTGAGTGAACACACACACACACACACACCTGGATCTTGTCGCACCAGCCAGCAAAGTATCTGAACGTCTGAATGGACATGCCAACGTGTGTCTTCAAGGCCAGAGTATAAACGGCACCAGAGTCAATCGTCTCAATAGTTGCCAACTCCTCCTGGTGTTCCTCCATCAGGTCAGCCAAACTACACACAAAAGAAGTAAAAAAATTCCCATTGTGTTGCAAATAAATTATGCCCAACAGGAAGTTCTCTGAGAAATCAATTCTAGGTCAAATGATCGCACTGTATTACTATTTGTTTTGCAAATGAGTTTGGCTTTTCATATCCATGTCAAATATTTGCCCAGCGGCTCAATTAAAGGGGTCATATGATGCGATTTCAAGTTTTCCTTTCTCTTTGGAGTGTTACAAGCTGATTGTGCATAGATAAGATCCCTGAAGTTGCAAAGACTAAAGTCTCAAAACCAAAGAGATATTCTTTATCAAAGTTAAGACTCTGTCACGCCCCCCTAAAACGGCTCGTTCTAAAAAAGCATCATATGACCCCTTTAAGTCAACAAAACTCGAACACATCTTACCGGTAGAGCAGCCGTCCGCGGTCACGAGGGTTCATCTTACCCCAAGGTCCGTTGTCGAAGGCCTCTTTGGCTGCACTAACTGCTCTGTCCACATCCGCCACGGATGCATATGACACCTTACAGATCACCTGAAACACAACACAACCATTAGTCACGCCAGGGATGAGTTCATGTGTGTTTGAGTTGACTGAACGTACCGAACCATCTGTTGGGTTCACAGTGCTGTATGCCTTTCCATCTTCGGCATCTTCGAAGTTGCCGTTGATGAAACACTGATATGGCATCTTCACTGTCATGTTATTGACGTCTTTTGTCACGTAGTCAATGACCAGCTCCTCCTCCTGGTCTTCTCCTCGCAGGCGGCGGACGAACATCTGGATGAAGCTCTGGAAGGTGGTGGCCATGTAGACATCCTCATTCTGAAGCTGAACTCCTCTGCATTTCTGCTTCACCTCCTCCACCAATCTAAACCAAACAATCAAAATAACGCAGTATCCACTAATAATGTTCATAAAGGTCTAATTCTTCACAAATAGTTGTCATTTAGTTTTACATGACCATTTTCAGCCCCCTTACAATTACAGAAACTGTTTTTACGAAGACATTAATATGTAAATGACCTCTATTATGATTGGCTAATCTGTTTGCATGTGAAATGAACTCAAAATACTTCTGCTAAATTGATAAATACTAAATCAGCAATCTTATGTATGCATGGTAAATCATGTTAATGTGATGATGATTGTGCCATTTTTGCCTTTTAGTTTGTGTTATTATTGTAACTAAAATGAAAAAGGTTTACAAAACTATTAAAAGTCAGTGAAACAAAGCTGAAATAAAATAAATGTACGATAAAAAAAAGGTTAAATATTATTTTACTTTAATAAAAATGACTAAAACTAAAGTTAAAATTAGAAAAGCTAATCTATAAATACTCTAACATACTATAAAATATGAAATACAGTATATCATTTAAAATATTAAATGCAGTATATAAATAAATAGGATAAATAAAATAAAACAATAAATAAAATGAAATTCAGACCCACCTGACTACATCCATGGAAGCAGCTCCAGACTTAAAGAAATCGGTTGTGTCATCAATAACCGGAACATTACTCAGAATACCTTTCCAGATCGCCTAGACAAGTATAAAACAACATAAAAATGACATAATTGCTCGAATATATGCTACAATACATTTCTGAGGCACATACACATACCCTGATTTCCTCTGCCATTTTCTTCTCATCGTCTGTGAGATCCAAACTGGCAGCCTCATCTGACGAGAAGTATTTGGATGCAGGAATCATCTTTCTATCCTCAAACTGCAGGTTCTTCACCTGGAGCTGCAGTGATATTGTAATAAAGCAGTTAATTCTCTTTATTATGAATTTGTAGCACAGAATTGATGCACTAAAATCCTAAAAGCTAAGTAAATAAAAGAGCAGAACCTAACCGCTTTTCCATCAGACCCAAACAGAATAAGCCCAGATTTGGCAATGAGTCCAGGATGAGACGCCCCTTCCACCTCGATTGGCTGACCTGCGGGCACTGACCCGCTCAGCATTGATGAGCTGTACAGCGTTACTGGCTACACAAAAGAACACATACACACACACACATTACTATACAGTAAAAACATTATTCACTTAACATCTTATAGTAGGACCATCAGAATTAGTCTTGAGTTTGTCTAAAGTAAAAATGTTTGTGCTGTCAAATGATTAATCGCATCCAAAATAAAAGTTTTGTTTACATAATATATGAGTGTGTACTTTGTATATTTATAATGTATATATAAATACAAACAGACATGTATATTCTCAAGAAAAATATGTTATGTTTATATATTAAATATATTTATACAAAATATAATAATATAAATGTATATACATGTAAATATTTTCAAAATACATACTGTATGTGAGTGTATTTATATATACATAATAAATAAACACATTACACATACATATATTATGTAAACAAAAACTTTTATTTTGGATGCGATTAATCGTTTGACAGCAATAAACATTTTTTGATACCAAATAAGTAGACTCCCCTACAAAGAAGCCCTTTTACTAAATTATAAAAACATAAATATTTCTATTTATTCAAGACTCATTCCTACTATGTAAGTAAAATATTTAGCATGAGCTTCTAAAGATTTACAAAAATGTATCATTAGTTTAAATAAGTAATATTTTTATATTATTTAAAAAAGATATTACATTATTTTTATATATAATATTTATATTATATATATAAATATTTATTATATTTTACTAAAGTAGACATTTAAAATATACATTTTGTAAAATATAATATGTATTTATATATGTCATTTGTAATATGCAGACAAGTGCTCCTAAAAAGAAAAGTAAGCGTCGAGCCCTGTATATATGTAATTTGTAATATGCATCTTTTTGTTATTGTTCCCTTTTGTGGCCCCATTTTGATCAAGATTCAAACGGACTATTGTTTAGGAAATGCACCTTTCCATCAATGACAACCCAGGCACCCGGAACTTTATCATGACCACGGATCCAGTTATGGATGACCTCTGCTGGCTGAGCCATATTCACCTGGAGAAAGAGAGGCAAAGACAGATAAAATGATGCTCACTTCTTGGACCTGTTTTGCTTACCTTTGAAAAACCTAAGCTTAATTTGGACTGATTAACATAATTGTCTTTGGGTCTCACCTTAGCATTGGCTTTCTTTTGGATTCCCTCATAGCTGGCTCCTTCTTCAGACTGAGGGATCTTTGGAGCTTTGCCGTCTGCAATGAGCTGTACAGCTTCTACCTGTTTGAACACAATTTGGAAGTCAACTCAGATTCATGAACCTCATAGGAGTCAAAATCTAACATTTAGTTTGCATAAAAAGTGTTTTTGAAAATGTTCTTCATAATTACCATAGCCTTGATGCCCTCTGGAAACAGAAAGCGGTTATAAAGTGTGTCCACTGTATCGTTGGGCTCTACTGGACATTCCTTTTGAAGCAGGATGGGGCCGGTGTCCAAACCATCATCAGCCCAGAATATACTAAATCCTGCTTTCTTATCACCCTCGATTAGTGTCCTGCACACACATATTTAAATCCATTTAATTGAAAGGAATAGTCCATCCAAAAATTTAAATGTTCTAAAAATCTACTCACCCTCCGGCCATCCAACAATGTAGATGAGTTTGTTACTTCATCAGAGCATCACTTGCTCACCAATGGATCCTCTGCAGTGAATGGGTGCCGTCAGAATGAGAGTCCAAACAGCTGATAAAAACATCACAATAATCCACAAGTAATCCACATGAATCCAGTCCAGCAATAAAGTCTTGTGAAGCGAAAAGCTACATGTTTGTAAGAAACAAATCCATGCATCCATAATCAAAATCTATCAACTAATTGTTTTGGACTATTTTGCTTGTAAACGGTGCTTAATCTGTGCACATCTCTCTCCTGATTCAGACAAGATGAGTTTTTCACGGGAGAAAGCAATATTATAAACAGAGGACTCATACTTTAGCAACAGCCTAAAGTTAAACATCTTGATGGATTTGTTTATTACAAACACGCAGCTTTGCACATGTTAATTGATGGACTGGAGTCTTGTGGATTATTGTGATGTTCTCATCAGCTGTTTGGACTCTCATTCTGACGGCACCCATTCACTGCATTGCTGAGCAAGTGATGTAATGCTAAATTTCTCCAAATCTCTTATAATGAAGAAACAAACTCACGTACATCTTGGATTAACTGATGTTAATCCAAGATTACATTAATCCAAGACTACATTTTCAACAAATTTTAATTTATAGTGTAGTTATAAAGAAAGAGTAAAATCTCACCAGTTAATGGCAGAGGCTCCTCTGTGTCTAGGCAGGACGGAGGGGTGATAAATGATGGAGCCGTGTTTGGGGAAGTCGATCACATTCATAGGGATGAACTGGGAGCAGAAGGGCATGACGTTCAGCTCGGCGCCCACCGCTTTGTACGCCTCCACCACCTCTGGGATGGGCTTACCCTTCACCCGCCACCGTGGGAACTTAAACACCGGCGTCCCCTCCTTCTCCGCCACCACCGCTGAAGGTCAGAGAGAGATTGATTCTGAGAAGTTATATAAGGTCGCACCTGGCATATTCAGACTTTACTGAACTTATCATATCAATATGAATACTTAAGTAACTGACCGTGTCTTTTATATCTGAATCTATGAATGTATCAGTAATAAACTGTTAGTGCAGGCCGAGTATTACCACTGTATCAACTTCAAAGGACTTCAATATTACAGTACCCTGGGCACTGTTCACCACCTCAATACAGTCATTAAAATTGTAATCAGCATATTATGTAATCATGATTTTTTTTGGAGATGAATCAAAAAGTAACAAATCAACTAGTTCTACAGTTCAACACGTATAGACAGCAGATGTAAACAGGAATGGAGTTTATTATGTTTCCTGGTTTCATCCACTTAAAGGTCTAGCTCACCCAAAAATGAAAATTATGTCATCATTTACTCACTTTCTACTTGTTCCAAACCTGTATGAGTTTCTTTCCTCTGTTGAACACAAAAGATATTTTGAAGAATGTGATCGTGTCACCTCTTTGTTCTCACATACATCACAAATGCTCTGATCACTGGGGGACTTTTCACCTCACACAGCTTCACACCACTTTCACCAAAACAATGCGGTCATTATGCGGGATGTACTTCTTCTCTGACCCACACTAAACTGCTCCTGCGCCTCACGCAAACATAAACACTCACACACAGTTGAGCTGTGAGCCAATGAGCTGCTCAGGCATGCAGCATTGTGACGACCTCACTTCCTCTAAGTGTTCATTACAACAATGACGGCCTTAATGTTATCCACAAACCTGATAAATTTGATTAGAGATGTTCAAAAGAAGGGGGGCTTTCTCATTTTCCTGTTCTCCATCTCTCACTTCCACTTCTGTGACACTTCCCAGCCCCCATGACACCACTACAGTAACAAAAAACGGTCAGTGCTCCACTCTATCCCACCCCCACCCATCTGAGACTCACCCAGGGGGTCCGCCTTGCCGTCCTTATCAGGAACTGTGAATACACCCACCACTTTATGGCCCTGCTTGCGGAGGTTTGTGTACACTTCCTGTCCAAACAAGCTCTGGCCAATCAGGGCCAGCTTCAGCTTATTTTGGTAGTAAGCCTGTGAGAAACAGTATTTTAATGTTAAAACATTTTAAACAAGCTCACCAGACAAAACTATATGATTCACTGTAAAGTGTCACCGACATTAAAATATGAAACATAATCAGTTTATAAGTCCAATTACATAATATGAGCCTTTGTTCTCTGAAACCAACCATTGCTGTGATCTTCATATTTATCAGCTGATTTAGTGTTCAGTGTATTATGGGGCAATGACAAAATAAATCGCAACGTCAAAAATGATTAAAAGGAGGACATATGGTTTTAAAATATAAATAATATATATTATTATTGTTTTGCTATTTTATTTATTCATGTTTGAATAAATAAGAAATTCAGTAAATACTCAATAAATACCAAGAAATGTGTCTTTCAAAATACTTTTAATTCAAATAATGATAAAAAAATATTTTCAAACAGAAATAATATATTTTATTATTGCTTGTAGTCTTAGTTTACTATTATTTGTATTGTTTAAATAAATAAATGAATGCCAAACTACTTATAGCAAGAACGTCAGCCCTTTAATGAGACTTTTTTCTTTTCTTTTTTTACAATCTTTCAAATGACTTTTAATTCAGATCATGATAAAAAACGAGGACATTGAATTGTTTTAAACTATAAATAATACATTTTTACCATTACTGCTGTTGTTGTTATTATTAGTTTATTATTGCTTGAATAAATAAAATATTATGCCAAACTATTTATACCAAGAATTTCAGCCTTTTAATGTTTCTTTAAACAATCTATCCAAAGACTTTAATTCAGAAATCGTTATTGTCTGCGCGAATTGCATTTTTTTAATAACTTTACAGATCTCGACTAAAATGAGCACAACATCGTCTATTTCATTTCATTATATTCCGTTCTATTTTGTATTGTTATTATTATTATTTGTATTATCTTTTCTTTAAACATCTTTTAAGTTTTAATCTTTGTTTTGATGTGTGCATATGATGTTTTGGCATTGTTGTATGCAAAACAACCATGCCAATAAAGAACTTTGAAACTGTGCTGCACAATGGGGCTAAATATAAAGAGCTGCTGGGAGACACAACCAGCTAAAGCATTGCTAATACATAACAGCATAGTCATTATGGATTGTCATAGCAAGATCATGCATGCAAAATGTTTATCTATCAGTGCACATGTGATCTTAAGTTCTAGTTAGTGTTCTAGTAATAGTGACATTAGTAATATGATCTGCCTTCATATTCTCGCCCACTGCTGATGCAACTCTCCACGGATCTGTCCACTGGAAGTAATCCGACGAAGCAACGTGCCAAACCAGTTTAACTATACAGAACCCTATATCTAATTAACATGCATATAGTGTCTATATGTAGTGAATTAATACACAAGTGTAACACCTACAACACTGGGTTATATCAGCTGACAGCACACTTACAATAACGGTGCATGGGTAAACACTGCATTATAATGTCATTTAAGAGTTCACCAACATTTAGAAAACTTATTTTAAGGTCTATGCATGTGTCTGCCATCCATACAGCACATTTTTCACGTATGCATTCATTTATTCATTCATATGTATGGCAAAATCAACAATGCAGAAGATGCGATTACTCACAGAGCTCGAGGAGAATTTCCTTATGATGGTGTTCGCCGCCCACAGCATGGTGAAAATATTCTAAACACTTAAAGAAAGGTTAGGTTTGAAGTCCGGGGTGGTGGGCTGGGAACATGCGGTCCTGAGGTTCGCTGACTTGACTGGAAGCGGTCTCTCAGTGTGGCAGCTGAACCAGTGCGTGCGCGCTCCCGGGACATACGTAACGGCGCCGGTTCATTTAGACTGATGCGTAACCCCAGTTATTAATAATATTATTAAAAACATAACGGATATCTGAGGGGTTCATGACGGTAAATGTAAGACTTTTTAAAACCAAGTAAAGAAAATGAAAGCAATAAATTCTCTAAATGTACACTCTAAAAAATGCTGGGTTAAATACAGCCCAGCACTGGGTAAAATATGGACAAACCCAGCAATTGGGTTGTTTTGAGCCAGCATTTGGGTTACTACCCAGAAGGTTGGGTTAAACATTTAACTCAACCGCTGGGTCAAAAGAACCCAATTGCTGGGTTTGTCCATATTTTACCCAGCGCTGGGTTGTATTTAACCCAGCATTTTTTTTAGAGTGTAGGACATGTCTAGGGAGCACATTAGTGTTGTATTAGCAACACTAAAAACTTTCAAAGTAAAGCTCCCAATCAATCTTTCCAATCCAAATGGTCAAATCAAGATACATTTACATCAGAAGCAAAATGACATGCAAGATAAGAAGTCTTGTTTTCTGTGAAGATTATTAAAATGAAGCGAGTTGATATTATCCAAGAAAGTTGATCTTTTCCAAGAAAACAAGACTTCATGTCTCCATTTCGCATCTTAAGTAAATGCATCTCGATTTATTTATGTTGTAGATGTGTAAATATTTAATTAGCAAAAATATGTACAAAAACACTTGGTGAGATATTCATTTTTATTTTTATTTTGCAATGTTGGCAACATTTAATGCCATGAATTTAAGATTTCAAGGCCGTAGTTTGTGGAAGGGCAAAATAAAATAATATTTGAACTCACAAAACTCTTCATTCAAGAACATATCAGAGTGCGTTATTAAGTTATCGGTTAAAACAGGTCCTTGGTCCTTACCTCAAGGTCAGTTATTTGGCTCAGGAGGGATCCTATCCTGCAAATAGTTTGGACACATTTCTGTTTACTTTTCCATGACAGATATCAAGCTGTTCCTGATCTGCTAGTTACCTCTGACAAACAGAAAACAGCTCTAATGTGTGTTTTGCCACTCAGGAGTCTAAAACTACAGTTTTTTAACAAGATGAAAATATAGTTCAATATGAGCTACTGACATTTTTGTTTTTCAATCTCATATGTTTTATCCTTCATTCTGTATGATCCTGTAATTTTCTTTCGATTAGTGGTTCATGTACACCATTGCCATGTAAAAGTATGTGTTTGACAATTCAATTTCAGCCTTTTAAGGCAACTTTTTCTAAATGATTACAAAATAAGAACAAATGCATCAGGGAACCAAAAGGTTTATTTTTGTGCACAATAAACATACATTTTAAGTTCAGACAATAATAAAAAAGTGTCCTAATAATAAAGCACTGCTGGTGGATCTCACAAAGGGGACTTATGGCTGGAAGAAACTCGACTCACTTCTAATTCAGTGAGGTCGGTTTGAATCAATTTATTTACCTAGTTTGGCATTAGAGGAGAAAACTGACTGAAACATTAAACAATCAGATTTAAAAGGAAAAAAGGTGCTTTGTTCAAGTCAAATGGCTACAGGATAAATGCATCATTTAATAATCCATTCTTCATTCTCATAATTCATCCAAGGATTTCATCGCAATAGCAGGGACAGCTTATATTATAGCCCATAATTGAGTGGACGGAGGTGTTGATTTGAATTAAATCTCTGGTTTATCAGCTTGATCATGAATAATCTCTAAAGCTCTCCTCATTGGAAAAAAACTGTAAAAGCCTAACTATTTTAGCACCTGCAGTCTCCTTGCAGACTGGATAAGATTTCATTGTCGTTCACTAAACCCTGGACTCTTATTCAAACAGAGAGAGGTATGCAGGAAAACTAAGTATTTTTTGTCTTGCAGGTACAAAAACTAAGTGCATCCTCAAGAGTGTGCATGCAGGAGGGATCACTCATTTCAAAATCCAAAAATCGCTATCCCACAAATGCCAGTTTTAACAGTAGGACGGCAGTTTTACGAGATCACAGGAAACGGATGCCTGCTCCAAACTGCACACCATCACATATCCTGTCAAGGAACAAAAAAATCATTTAGGATTCAAATCGTTGGTTAGATTGCTTTGCAAAGAGGTAGTTATTAAAGGTTGAGGAATTTTAAAAACTCGATTCAATTTGACAGAAAACCCACAAGTCAATCGAAAGCAGAACAAACACAGTTCTTTGTTCAATCATTGTTCATTCAAAACAGCAGAGTAGAGTAAAGGTGGAAAATTTGTGGTTTGGCTACAAAAAAAAGTGCTAACCTTTATTAAAAATTCAAAAGTGCCTTTATTTTGCCAGTGACTCAGTATGCATGTGGTTCAGTGGATGTGTATATGTACCTGTCTCCGCTCTGAACACCCATGGGGAAGCAGTAATTGAGTTCAAGCCTAGCAATGTTTCCCAGTCGTAGAATTATTCCTGCGCCGTAAGACCATCGGATACACTCTGCTAGCTTCTGCAGATGTGCGTGTGGTCCCTCTCCTACACAAACACGATGCATGATGTCAAGCAAAAACTACTGTAAATCGAAGGACAGGCTGATTTAAACAAATAGTTTTCATAATACTCAGCCCACTGTAGTCTAAATTGAAAGTGTCATACTAAAGTTTCACTGCAACAACAGCATCACCATGTGGACAAAAGGCTTCATTGCATATATTCTATCTATAGAACTAGAGCCAAGTGTTATTTTAGCATCAACGATATTATTTTAGTTTTTATATTTTCCATTTTTATTGTAGTTAAAATTGTTACATCTTTTATTAGTTTTTTTATGTATATAATTTGTATGTATTTTTAGTTTTAATGATTTAAATGAATTATTATAAAGTTAAACTAAAATTAGAAATGGCATGATTTAATTTAGTTTACTGTATATTTTATTTCAAGTAATAAACTGCATTTCCTCAGTTAAAAACTAATCCTTTTTTTCTAAACTAACAAATGACAAGTTTTCGATAAATGACTACTGACCGTAGTTGAGGTTGCAAAGGTTTCCAGCATTAAGGAAGAAGTGTGTTCTGAAGAGGTCAGCCAGGCCGCGTTTGTTTGAGCGGAAGGGGAGGGGCGTATACAGGTGAAGCCCACTAGCCCAATACGCTTCCCCACCCAGATAATCACCTGATCAGGTAAGAGTTCAAATCACAAATAAACATTAAGAAAAAATTGTACAAAATTATAAAGGTACAAAAAAAAATTTATATGCTGTATATTCTATTTTTTTTTTTAAATACACCTTTACCTTCACTCTGAGGGCCTATACTGTACATGCCAAAACCTCTCACACTGGTTGGGCCGCCCAGGTAGAACCTGACATAAAAACACATCCACAATGCAATTTGTAAAATGCTATAAACATGTTCAGGCTGGTTAGCGTGTTTCTGAGAAGGTGAGGATTGAAGGGATGAGAGCATCTAACTCACGTCGAAATTAGCAAAATTGCTTACATGACTTCAGTGAATGGCTTTTTAATTGAGCTGAGAGGGATTTTATCATTCTAAAATGTTTCTTTAGAACTGTGCTGATACAAGATGGCTTTTATTAAACCGAATAATCCTTTACCTAATTTGGTATTCCAAGTCAAAAATGATGTGCCTTTTCATCACCAAATCTTGGAATTAATCTCGTCATCGACTTATTTTCTTTCAATTAGCACAGATTTTATGTATCGTTTTTAACTGACTGGTCTTAGACCTCTTTGATCTAAATTGATGCACCTCAGTTTTTGAATAAAAAACAAAAAAAACATTATTTGTGGATAATATGGCCAATGTTCTCTCAAAAACTGAGTTGCATGAGTTCAGATCAATGAGGCTTACAATCAATCCAAAAAGAAATACAAAACCCGTGTTAAGTGAAAGAAAACAAGTTGATAAAAAGACTGAATCCAAGATTTGGTGATAGCATAATGAGAGATTTATAAGCTTTTTTTTTTTTCATTTTTGACCAGGAACACCACAAGTGTAAGAAGATGGGGAAAGTATAAAAATTATTAAAACATTTTTGAGAAGTTGCTGTACCCTGTGTGAGCAAAGTAAGTTTTAGTCTTACTTAGTGATAACACTGACTAGCAAAATGACTAGAACACATCATGAGACATAATTATAAGCGCGTATTATTATAAAACCTTTTTTTTTTTTAAACAATAAAAGCATACACTGAAAAGCAAACAAACAAATGCACACCTGTCAGCAATGGAGGTAGGCTGACCCCCAAGAGGATAGATCATCCCTCCCCATAAAGATGCAGATAACACCTATAATAGAAAATCAATACACTTACTTAAAGTGTATACACCACCTATCTTTCAAATGAACCATTGACACTCCTAATTGAGATTGTAGATAGAGTGTCAATGGTCCATTTGAGAGATAGGTGGCGGTAATATTAATGTCCAAATACCACAAATGTTCTTTAAAACAGACTTTTATAGCAACTGCTGTCTTTCAAAGGCAGTTAAAGCATGACAGATAATGTCAAAACCAGAAAAATCTATAACATCATACATTAATCAAGACCACTCACCGATCCCCAAATAAATGGTTTGTTAAGCTGCAGCTCAACGTCTTCTTTGAGAAAGCTGGCATCTCCACCGGTGTATCCTGCCAGCTCCTAAACCAACAGAGCGAACACAAGTATTGTTTAACAGTGACGCTAAACCTTCTCCAGACAGTTTTAATCAATGATGGACATTGTGAGGCAAAAGTAATGATGAGCGAAGAAATACAAAACAGCTACTTATATGTTCTGGGCTGACGTTCAAGTCCACACACCTGGCTGATCCGCAGTAAGGCACCTCTTCGAGGCAAGATGGCAGAGTTTCTGGTGTCTATTACCATGGTGTGCTAGTGTGAGACAAGAAATCTGTGAAATCAGTCATTAGTCTAAAACCAGGGAGCCAAAACACTTGGGATTAAGGCAGCGGGGAGCATCTTACAGAAAGGGCGGATTTAAGAGTGTGGCCACTCTCCTCTCTCACAGCAAAGGAGGCGCTGCGGGCCAGACATCCCAGTTCACGCCACACGCCCTCCCATTTCAGAGTGTGATCCGTCATCCACAGAGGGAACTGCAAGACACATATTGCATTATATCTTTAATTACTGAAGAAACAGTTCACCCAAAAATGAACATTTCCTGAAAATTTACTCACCCTCAGGCCATCCAAGATTTGGAGAAATTTAGCATTATATCACTTTCTCACCAATGGATCCTCTACAGTGAATGGGTGCCGTCAGAATGAGAGTCCAAACATCTGATAAAAGCATCACAATAATCCACACAACTCCGGGTCCAACAATTAACATCTTGTGAAGAGAAAAGTGCATTGTCCAGTGAAAATGCAATCTTGTCTGAATCGGGAGAGAAACATGCTCAGATAATGCACAGTTTATAAAACCAAATAGTTCGGAAAAATTCTGAATATGTTGGTGGATTTTAATGCGAAAGGACAACAGAGAAAGGACTTTTTCACTGGAGAAAGCGTTCTTATGGATTAAGGACTTGCAATTTGGCCAGAAGCGATGGTTTAAAGTTAAAACTTTAGTTTCTTACAAACACACAGCTTTTCACTTCACAAGCTGTTACTTGATGGACTGGAGTCGTGTGGATTATTGTTTGTGATGTTTTTATCAGCTGTTTGGACTCTCATTCTGACGGCACCCATTCACTGCAGAGGATCCACTGGTGAGCAAGTGATGGAATGCTAAATTATTCCAAATCTGTTGTGATGAAAAAACTAAATCATCTACATCTTTGATGGCCTGAGGGCGAGTACATTTTCAGCAACTTTTTATTTTTTGTTCATTTCTTACATTGAGCTCTGTAGAAACCCCCCTGTCCGTCTCTTTTAGAGAGCTCCACGGGAACTGCCCTGTGACTTTGTACAGGTTTAGAGCGAAGCTACACAAAGCAAAGACGTCAAGTTGTTAAATATCTATTCAGCATCACTGTTATGATTATAGTTAAAACTGAAGGGTGTAATTGCATTTTAACATTGAAAAAGATTACACACTTCACCTTTAAAGTTTAATTTTGTTTGCAGAAATCATACTTGCGCTCATAAAATCCCAACTGTGGTTTAAAGAAGGACAGGCCGTATGACGTCTCCTTAGTTCCATAGGAAAACTGAAAGGTGAGCTTCTCTCCTCGGCCTAACATGTTTGGAAGTTTAATGCCCAAGACCTTGAGAGGAACAAACATACAACTGCAGTAACACAAATTGACACATTATGTAGAAACCACACAGAAAAAGTGAGAGTTGGTGATAATAAAACAATACTCCATCCTGACTGAAAATGTTATTATACATATTATTCATATTGTTATTATTATGATTCATATGAAACATTCTATTCCTTTTATTTTTTTATAGTCTGAATGGAGATCTCATTTGAGAGTAACCTTTTATTCTTATATGTGACCCTGGACCACAAAACCAGTCATAAATAGCATGAGTATATTTGTAGCAATAGCCAACGATACTTTGTATGGGTCAAAATTATCGATTTTTCTTTTATGCCAAAAATCATTAGGATATTAAGTAAAGATCATGTTCCATGAAGATATTTTGTAAATTTCCTACCGTAAATATATCATAAGTTACATTTTGTTTAGTATGCATTGCTAAGAACTTAATTTGGACAACTTTAAAGGCGATTTTCTCAATATTTAGATTTTTTTTGCACCCTCAGATTCCAGATTTTCAAATAGTTGTATCTGGGCCAAATATTGTCCTATCCTAACAAACCATACATCAATGGGAAGCTTATTTATTCAGCCTTCAGATGATGTATAAATGTCAATTTAGAAAAATTGACCCTTATGACTGGTTTTGTGGTCCAGGGTCAAATATTTACAGCTTTCATTTTTATTTTATCATTTAATAATTTATAAATGATTTTAGTTAGTTGGCAAGGCAACATGGCAAGGGTAGGATGCAAAGCAATATATGTGTGTATTATGGTTCTTACCATACTGCCTTCATTGTTTCCAACCATGGTATTATAACTGCCAGTAAGTCGTTTAAGCTCAGTCACCTCAAATGTAACATCGAGTCCATTTGGCAGCGCGTCTGCTCCTAAAGAGGAGAGCAAAAAGACATTGTACAAACAACACCATAGCTGAATGTTAAGGCATAGCGGACTCCTCTATGAAGTTAATAAAAAAATCCTGCAAATATATTATGAAGCCAGGTTGAATTTCTAAACAACTTGTCTCTCCTACAGTATATGCTACAGATCTAATACTGACAATAAAAAGGTTGACCTTTAGACCTATTGCTCTTCTTTATGAGTATGTAAATGAACTGTTTAGTATATTGAAAGTCAGGGCTAGACAGCCTCTCTGAGGGGAATGCAACAGCTCAGTCCAGAAAAACTGGACACTTTCCACTGAGAGGTCTATAACCGAATCAAGCATGAAGATGTTTTGGATGTAGTACCTTCTGAAATGTCAATCACCACCTCCACTTCTTTGAATATGCCTAGACGGAGCAACCTCTGTCTGGCCTCGTGGGATTTTCTCATCACCTGTGGAAACACTGAGCTTGTTACCTCATTTCATAATTAGTGATCGAGCAATATGTTTTTTTTTTGTGTGGAATGGCTGATATCTATGGCCAATATAATGCTGATATGTTTCATACAATTTAATGACAGACGTAAGATGTGTTCATTAAGTGTTTCACATTTAGCAGATACTTTTATTTATAGGGAAGTTATATCCAAACTGTGTCCAAATTATAAAATGTCAGGAAATGTGCAATATCCATTGAGAAGGCAGTCGCAAAATTTACGAGATGGAATAAACCCTTCTGTTAATCGGCTGAACTGGACGATTTAGGTCTATCACCACTCATGATATCTTAACCAGTCCTAACAAACACTTTGACCTTGACAGCTCACTTACTTCAACCAGGTTCCTGGCAGTGAAGACATCAGAGATTTCATAGCCCAAGTAATCCTCTTTAGTTCTGCCCAGCCCTTCAATGTTGACGTGCTCTACAACAACCTAAATGAGAACAGTCAGAGATGTCATAGTGTGAGACTGCAGGTTTTGGACATGGTATTATTAGAAGTACTTGATGCAAATACATGTATTTCAGTACTACTGTATACTGGAAAATACTATGGTAGTATTACCATCAGATACTGTTAGGTTGGTATAGTCTGATATGAAAAGTGGTATATTCATGTTGACCAAATTTATGCACCATGACATCTAACATGGTATAACCATGGTACATATCCAAAAAAAGCATGACAGCTCAATTTTATCAGTATAAAAGATTTGATTTAGTACGAGTTTAAGATAACTTACATTTTTATTTTCTAAAACCTCTTGTTTCGTTTCTTGCACCGCCTCCATCACTTCCAAATCATCTGGGTTAACGCCCAAGTCTCGCCCATGCATGGGGTAAGAATCCATACTCTACAAAACAAACATGACCAGTTTTGTTTTTTGCACACATATACAGCCATATCCAGCGGCACTTGCACAAAGACGCATTAGATAGCTTTCTGTAACAATACAATAACACGCAAGGCAAGCAATAAACCTGAACACAAGAGGTCACAGACAAAACAAGCATATTTCACCCCGAGTCTTTAGGAAAACATTTACCCGTGCGTGCACAGTCCCCATTGCTAGTGCAATAATATCCTAATCGTATTGAGGCCGCTCAGCTGATCGTGGGAATGTAAAATATCGCACTACAATGAAGCAGTGAACCCAACCCCCTTCAAGGAGGACGCCATGACACGCAACTGCTAGGTGAACCTGGACGGCGATTGGCTAGAATGATTTGACGTCGTGCGTAGTGGGCGTGTCCTGGTTCTGTGCGCCGCTTACGTGCCTTTGCGTTGCGCGCGTTCAAATTTAAGGAGTACAGGTGCGTCTCAATAAATTAGAATGTCGGAATTACTGAAATAAATGAACTTTTCCACGACATTCTAATTTATTGAGATGCACCTGTGTATATAGAGTGCGTCTTTCAGACCCTCAGAGAGAGAGAGTAATGTCACAACTAGGAGGAGTAACGTTACGACAGATTGTTTTGTCTGTTTTGTGAACTTACTATCAAAGACAGGTGTTTTGCTGATAATGCGTCAAAAAAAATCGTTTTGTTGTAACGTTAACTTACTCGGGTCACGTAACAGTTACAAACTATTATTTCTTACTTATTACCAGGTTTTTGGGATATGTTCTGTGATACTTTTTTAGTGTCCTACCTTGATATAGCCTAACGTTACCAAAGTATAATGATGAAAATATCACGGATTTAAATTTGTGATTTATGCAAGCCTGGAAAAATAATGTAATTAGTGTAATATTATCTTTAAACAATAATCTAATCATTGGTACAATCTTTAAAAGTGACATAAATGAGGAAATATTTTTCTAGTGTTTTAGTTTTTCTATTAACTCTAGGAATTGCTCTTTTTTTTAATGCAAAATGCAGTCTCTATACAATTATATTTTAAAACCGTTATCCATTATTACATTACAAGACACAGTGCTTTTTGTAATGCTGTCCTTCTATTTCTCCGGGAGAAGGCAGTATAACCTCTTTAGTGTTTGGTATTTTTCTTGATTAACATGACTTTTAACAAGTCGCTGCTTTTACAGAAGCAAAGTTGGGAGAATCTTTCTTGTTGAGCTAAAAACTACAACTTTTATCGTGCTATGATGATTAGATTAATCCAAACTGAGAAGCACTTCCAGTTTTTTTTAAATGTCAATTGAAGGTTTTATTGCACACGATTACTGGGGAATGCTATAGATATCAGGAACGTTTGTATTTACTGTTACACATTATTGGTTCACTCAGGTTTGACAGCAAGCTGTCAGTCACAGACGCGCAATTTAAACATATAATTTTACTCTTGACAGGAATGGAACACACCAAAGCAGAACTGAATTATTGCAAAATCTAGATTTTATATAATGACATCATGTGTGTATAAAGTTATGTATTTCCTTAATATAGACTACTTATTTATGTTTTTAACCTTTATATTGCTTAATGTTTATTGTTCTTTTTCGATATGCTATCTATCTATCTATCTATCTATCTATCTATCTATCTATCTATCTATCTATCTATCTAGGCACTCTCTCTCTCTCTCTCTGCCCCCTTCCTTCCACCCCCCATCTCCTCCTCAAATGTGCGCAAACCAATCAGCAGGCGTCTCGAGGCTCGGGCTCTTGTGCTCTTTCTGCCAGCAGCAGCTGAAACGCTTCTTATCAAAGAAACGCACAACTGGAGAAGTCCATTCACTCACAGCCTCTAACCATGGCTCCTGCCTGCTTCTCTTGGGACGTCTGTTTGTTTTTCCTCCTCATAAATACTTTAGATGTCATGGGAAATGTTGGAGTCGCAGGTAAGTGTTCCACCGTTTTTTCCCCCTGTACCTTTCACATCATTTATTTGGTGAAACTTTTAATACCTGAAATAGGATATAAGTCAGTGGTTGCATGATTTTGCACATGATTTCCATGTAATTGCATTAGCCTATTATTAAACCTGAAATTGCATTCATTTAGAATAATCATTTAGTCATACTTTGTTTGAAATTGTGCCCTCTCATTACCGCATAAGGTAGGCTATATGCGTATTTGAACGCGTCTGTCTTGTTTTACGCGTGATATTCCATAAGGAGAGCTTTTGCCGGGGTCTCATCGGACTCCCTTGGGGTCTATAGGAACATGAGCCGCCTTGATGGGGTTGGCTCGGGGGGCTTATCGACCCCTCACTCCTCCACTACCATCAATACGCATTGTGTCTCTCCATAATGAATGCCTTGAAAAGTCAATAATGAGACTAGACAAACGATAAAAACAGATCGTCGGTTCTTTTTAACCACGACACTACTGAAGATTTAATGGTGTTTTATATTTTCATCTGTGTATTTTAGGTCGAACGCATGCTTTTTCAAATAAACACAGAGATGAATAGCCCAGCTCATCTCCAAATGAGTTTATCGATTGCGCGTAGTCGACTTTTGGCTTTTTATGTTTTGAAGCTTTTCAAATAGACATTATTTTATGACATTACGTTCTGAAATGCACAAACAGTACTCTGATTTTCTTTCTCCATGTATAGTTTAGATGTTGGATGAAAAGAGCGCAACGGTGCACAAAAGGTGCTCCGTTTGCGTAAAGTTGAAAGAAACACTCGATTTAGCCCATACATATGATAAAAAGCCAGAGGAGAGGTTGAGGGGCCAGTGGTGTGGTACTGGTAAGGCTACACATCAATATCCAACCAAACCACCTCATTTACCTCTTCAAAAAGACACTTTCTCCTAAATGAGCTTTCCAGGAGTCTGCTTATTTATTTATTTATTTATTCACTTCTGTATTTGGAGCTTGAATGAGCATCATTCCTGCTTTTTAGGTGAATCAATATATCACTTTATTGGACACTATTGGTTTTTCTTTTGTCCTCTCTGAGTAGATTTGGTCATTTTTGTTCTGTTCTGTTTTCTTCAGCTTCACCTGTCTAAACCAGCAATACGATCCTCATAAGAAAAAGCCAACTGCTCTCAGATCAGTGACAAAGAGTAAAGTACCACACCCCAAACCCCCTGTCAGAGACACGGAAAACATTGATTTTTCTTGAAAGACAATGTTTTTTTTTTATTCAATTTGACTAGTTTGTCTTTAGGTACATTGATGTGCCTTGGATGGATTTAGGTGTTTCTGGAACTCATTCTTGCTCTTCTGTTTGAACGTGTTCGGTTTGTAAAAGATGGCGATGGACAAAAAGATTTAAAAGCTTATCGCATTTAAATAGAAAGGTTGTAATGTTTTTAGAAACTGACATTTAGCTCATATCTTTCTTACTTACTCAGCTGCCTGGAAATGTTCAGTTATCTATTAGACAAAAAAAGTGTCACTTTCTGTCTAATGTGACATTATAATCTTTCCAGATCTGGGATGTGTAACAATTGCGTTTAGCTAAATCTTTGCCCATGTGATTACTCCACAGATGCCGACGAGTGCTCCGAATCCACAGACGACTGTCACATCGATGCTCTCTGCCAAAACACTCCAAAGTCCTTCAAGTGCATCTGCAAGACTGGTTACAAGGGAGATGGCAAGCACTGTGAAGGTGAGACAGACAGATCTCTCTCCCTCTGTTTCGCTCATTCCGTCCCTGTCCGCCTGTCTCTCACACACACTCTCAGCCAGCTGTTCTCTAGCTCCTGCTGTGGGTCTTAATTAGTGAGGAGGAAGTGCAATGTGAGGGTGAGAGGTGCTGGGAGGGCAAAACCTGCTCCAGTCTTTACACTTCCCTCTCCCATTCTGCTTGAGAGCACAGCACAGCTGGAGCCAACATATACACGATCAGAGCGGATCACACTCACACACTCACTGAAACACTCACAGACAAATGAACATCATGTCACTTCTTTATACACTCACACAGATCTATTAAACAGGTAGTGGACATGCATACTCTGATAAATGTTGGAAGAAAGTGCTGAAAAGATCTATACCTGTGCTCTAAGATGCCAATCTTAGAGATCTCAGCTGTTTTCTTTATGTATGACCATTGTCTCAGATGCTAAAACACCTTAATTGCAGAACTATATTGACTATAAATTAGAAAAGATCACAAATAAAATCTCCTTAACACAATTGTTCACGCAAACATAACAATTTGCTGAAAATGTACTCACAAAAAATGCTATACAGTATGTATATTTCTAATCTATTTTTTTCCATTAGAAATTATATGTTGCATTATGTTACACAAATTAATATACAATATGCATGTTTCTGATTTAAATTTTTCTTTAAAAAGTATAGAGTGTTATTAAATAAAAAGTTGACATACAATATGTGTTTTCTCTAAATTAATATTTTTGGCATTGTATTACAACAATTGAAACTGAATATTCATCTAGTTATTTATTAGTGGTGTGTTACGAAAGTTGATATACAGTATGCATTTTTGTCTTTTTCATTACAAATTATATATTGTCATTATATTAAAATGTATAATTTTAATGCATAAATATGCATTTTTCTAAAGCAATATTTTTCATTTCAAAATGTATTATCAGCATGAAAATTCTATTTAACCATTATTTTAAAATGATTATTTTCTCTATATTAAACTCAATTATACAATATATCATTCAATATAAATCATTATATTTGATACTTTATTCCATAATTTAGTACTCATAATTTCACAGTTTTGTTTCCTGGCTGAGCAGGTACATGAATAACAATTATTGATAATTGCTAGAAAAATTGCATAAGTGATGTAATTTTGCCATTTCGATAATATTACCCAAATCAGAATGTGTATTATAGACCCAGGTTAAGTGAGCCCAGGAAAAGTTAGTATTCATCCAGTTGTTCATACTGCTGGTGCGATTGATGGCATGAGCTACATGGGCGTAAATGAGTTTGTGAGTATCAGAGAGGTGGACTGCATATGATGAATACTTTTAGAGCAGACAAACAGTCATGTTACTCTCTCTCTCTCTGCTGTTTCCTATTGTACTCTGCATTCTTCATCTGTGGATTCTAGATTGTTCATTTTGCATCTGTCTCCCCGTTTCACTCACATGTGTGGAGCTTGTGTTTCAGGAAAAGCATGAAATGTGCTCTCTACCTATTATGACACCCGACACCCATTCTCAATTGCATTAATGAATTATAGGTGGATGTGAAACGGCATTGCACCAGACTGCTCCACAGTTGGCGCTTAATACTCCTGTCTGAGGCCAGACAGTGTGGGCTAGAACAACATCTTTTTATTTCTCTAAGGAAACATTGGGGATGTTCTGGACTTTACAGAAGCCTTTTCCTCCCACCTTTAAACCGCAGTCTACGGTTGCAGGGCAATGAGGCTGTCAGTTACGCTGAATCCAACCGGGCCGCTTTGCTCTTAGCATGTTAACTATGCGTGCATGTGTGCGTCTCCTCTCTCTTTTGGCTCTTATGCTGTCTGAGCGGACATTCCGTCCACAGTGTAATGTGGTGTATTGTGGGAAGTGGGGGGGCTGTTTTGTCTGAAGCAAAAAGCCCATTAACACCCCCCATACCCACCCTTTAATTAAAGCCCTGCATGTTTGGCTTTGAAGAAAATTAAGAAAACACTTGCTAACACTCTAATGCAGTCATGTTGTCTGTCTGCACATCAGTGAATTTGTAGCTAGTAAAGTCTGTTGAGCATATATCCAATAAATGTAACTGTAATCTGTTACAGATACTGAGAATTAATTTTTTTTTTAAATTACAGTTACTTATGAAAATATTAATGATTGCATCTGAATATTTTCTGTAAAAAGCTTTATATATGTTGAATAATATTAATATATTAAGGCTTTGCCTGTTTTTTATGTGCATGATGCATTCTGCCATTTAAAGACCTTTTAGTAAAGCAATGCTATTCTGGTGCTTTTGATTGGTTCTCTTGTTTGGATTTGCAGTGCACCACGTCTGTCAATTACATCAATCCACAATGCTGCTGATTGCTTTAGGCTACAACCTGTCTGAGTGTTGATTAATTGATTATCAGTTGAAAACATCCAATAGAAATTTAGAAAAGCAATAAAAAATTAATCAAATGTAATCAGTTACATTACTTCAATAAAGTAATTGAAATAGTTACACTACTTATTACATTTTAAATAGGGTAGCTTGTAATCTGTAACCTGTTACATTTCTAAAGTAACCTTCCCAACACTGTTCATAACATATCGTTTTAATATCATGTAAGTTTCTCGTATACAACAAAGAGGCTAAATAGACTTTTAGCCGAAGTCTCCTGCTTTTTTAGATGTTTCTCCTTAGAAATGATCATAGCAATCCCTCATGTCTCAAAACATATCTCAGCCTGTGCTCATATTTACCAAGATGCAACCCAGAGTAAGTTTGTATTGCTTAGAGGTTGCTCCTTCAAAGGCGATCTCAGATACATTTCATTTATGTATGACCATTGTCTCAGATGTTTCTCCTGAACACCTTAATTGCAGACAATTCATTAGAAAAAAGACAAGTCACAATTAATATCTCCTTAAAGGAATCGTTCGCCTAAAGTTTGCTGAAAATGTACTCGCCATCTAATATGTAGATGAGTTAGTTTTTTTTTGAAAACTTGAAGTTGAAAGCGGTTTAAATATGGATTTGTTTCTTACAAACATTAGCTTTTCGCTTCACAAGCTATTAATTGATGGACTGGACTCTGGATTATTTGTGTGGATTATTGTGATGTTTTTATCAGCTGTTTGGACTCTCATTCTGAAGGCACCCATTCACTGCAGAGGATCCATTGGTGAGCAAGTGATGTAATGTTAAATTTCTCCAAATCTGTTCCGATGGACAAACAAATTAATTATGTGTAAGTTTTCCACAAATCTAAATTTTCAGATGAACTATTCCTTTAACATCTCAGTTGTTTCTCCTGTACACCAATGTGAATCAGATGAAGTCTTCTGATTGCCAATAAGATCAATCTTTAACTTGGTTTTTAGTCATTCCAAATAAATAGTGCTTTAGATGGTGAGAAGTTATACATGGACAACAAATCAGGTTTTTGAGCTGTTTCGAGGTGCATCTGCTTGTAATTGTGAGTTTGTAACTGCAACTTCTCTGTATTATCATGAATGATGCCATGGCTGTCACTGCTGAAAGATTTGGATTCGGATTGTGCCAGAAACAAAGCCGATGAAACTGAAAAATGTGTGAGCCGATGAATATACAGAGGAATGTGTAATTGCTTGTTTCTGTCAGTGTAAAGTCAAGTGATATGTGAGCTGTGTGTGATTTGTAAACCTGCTTTACATTATGTAGCTGATGTTTTTTGAGGGCTGGGGGACATAATTTAAACGTATGCTTTAAAATGCATCTGATGGTATTTCCTCCAGCAGATGCCATAATGCAATTAAAATGCACTTACAGCTGAAGTGTGTCTATTTTTCAGTGTTAAAATACTTTTTCCTGTCCAGCTTAATATGCAGAGACTATAAGTAAGCCATTTGTAGGTTGATTCCCCTGAAAAATGTAAACGCTGTGCATGGCTCTGTGGTGCTATCAAAACATTGCTCTGTTTGTTTGAGCATCCCGACCAGCATGACACAACAACATTGGCTCAACCAATGGCATGAGTTGGGGGCGGGGCTATCAGAAATTAAACGCATTACATGCTTTAACTTTAAAGTCAAAAGGGAGAATTATATAACATGCAATGATGTAGTTGTGACGTAATGCTTCATTCCTTACCCTTTTGGGTTTTATTGATTATGCAAATTGTTTTATTGATGAGATTCATCTGTGGGCGGAGCTCACAAGGGAATCCACACAGATCACAAATCCCCCATGATGCAAGGGTTTATTTGCAGGGGTGGAGAGATTAAACAAAGCCTTAACATGACTCAGCATTAGGTCAGTGAGTTTACCTGGGAGAGAATTGTCTTGTCTGCCTCGTTTTTTTTTCTCTCTTTCCTTCCATTCCTTTTTTATCTCTGTCAGTGAAAGAGGTCAGGTAATTGTCGCCGCTGA
Organism: Sinocyclocheilus grahami; assembly: GCF_001515645.1. Taxonomy (NCBI): domain Eukaryota; kingdom Metazoa; phylum Chordata; class Actinopteri; order Cypriniformes; family Cyprinidae; genus Sinocyclocheilus; species Sinocyclocheilus grahami. The sequence continues at coordinate 1,278,083 of NW_015505330.1, forward strand.
AGAAGTGCCCTAGTGTCTGAGTTGGAGTGTGTGTAGTTGTGCTCCCAAGTGTGTGTTCATATGTTTCAATGAGAAAACGTTAGAAAAGGGGCTGGGGGGGTGGTGAGGAGGAGACAGATAAATGGAATGAGAGATGGAGGTGTCGACCCATTACTAGGCCATTGTCTGCCTGGTGTCTGCGGACTCGTCACAGAGCTGCCGATGCTCTGATTGGCTGTCTGAGTGTGCCCACCCTTCATCTCTGACTCTCCCCTCACAGGACACGTCAGTCTCTTTGCTGCTTTATGTGCCACCACACACACTAAAAAGCTTAAAATCATCATGTAGTTGACATGAAATTTCAAGCAGTGTCATGTGACATGATATAATTCATGTCACCTGACATGTCAAAAAGAAATTCATACTTTTATTCAGCAAGGATTCATTAACTAACAGTGAAGACATGTATAATGTTACAAAAGATTTCTATTTAAAAAATGCTGTTCTTTTGAACTTTATATTCATAAAATAATCCTGAAAAAAATTGTATCGTAGTTTCCACAAAAATATTAAGCAGCACAACTGTTTTCAACATGAATAATAATAAGAGATATTTCTTGAGCAGCATATCAGCATACTAGACTGATTTCTGAAGAATCACGTGACACTGAAAACTGGAGTAATGATGCTGAAAATTCAGCTTTGCCATCACAGGAATAAAATCAATTTTAAAATATATTAAAATACAAAACAATTGGAATAATGTCACAATATTACTGTTTTTGCTATATTTAGTTTACAAAAACATTAAATATATTAACAAACACAAACATTTGGTCAGTGGTGTACATGTACGTTTTATGGTATTGTATTGAGAGACTACATGCAATATTTGTACTTTAAGAAAATGCATTTTTTTGCATTTTAACTTGGGTAGCTTGTAATTTTTTTGATAATGAAATAGTGATTAAAAATGATCAGTTACAGGACCTCAGAGAAACACTTCCACTTATGCAGTACATATGAAGAGTTAAACCTAATATGAGTTAAATCTAAATGTTGAAAAAAGTAGATATCGTTGATCTGCAGAAGGTGCAACTCTTGAATGGATTGACTGAATGTGTGCTTTCTCAATTTAGACCAGCACTTTTTTGTTTATATTAAGGTGCAAATTCATTATGAATCAATAGAACGTGGTTCCAAAAATCGAAGAGGGCACATGCTTCAGTTTATATAAGTTTTACACTTCATTACTGCTTTCTGCTCGCTCACCTGTACTAAGCACCAGAAGTGGGAAACGTTGCAGAAACACACATTAGCAAGGCGTCATCGTTTGTCTCTGTCCTAGTCAATCAAAAAGTGCTTTTTTGCAGAACCCCCTATTTCTGTGCTCTCTGCATGGTACGTTTTTCAGCAGATTTGGACGTGTTGTGTTGGGCCGTAGGGGTGTTGAGGTGTTGCCTCCCGCGGGCTCCACCCCTGCTGAGGTGTTAGCGGAGGTGCTTAATCTGCTTGATGGGATGTTGAGCGTAAACACTTCTCCTTCGATTAGAGATCTGCGCGTGTTGACAGCGGAAACCGCAGCAAGCATCAGCCCGAACTGTCAGCTCACTGCCGGGTCATATCAACAACAGCTCAGAGGCAGGAAGTGTGTCAGCTTGAAGCTAACTAGCCGTCCACCTCTTTAACAAGCCCGTCCCCCTCACACCTTCACTGTCACCCTATATACACCCTGTTAGCCTTGCAAGCGGACACACACACAGCCACCTAAAAACATTATCACCTCAAATCACACTTGTTTTCTTACTGTTCTTGGATGGTTTGCATTTATAATGCTAATGATGTGAATGCTACTCAATCACTTATAATTGTGTGGATTATTTCATGAAAATGTTTGTATGAGACCCACTTTGTTATTTTAAAGTGGCCTTTCATGTGGTGAGATCTAAACTTTAACCTTTGAATCTGTCATTCTTCCATCTCATTTACCTTCAGGGGTCTCCCTCCATCCATCTGTCTCTCTTTTCTCGCATTTTTCCCTCTTCATGTAGATGTAGTGCTCTTCGGGAGCATGTTCACTAGATAAAACGATAGTGAACCATGAACTTTTTGTTTGCTCCAGAGTGTTTATGGATGTTTTCATGATGAGTTGGCTCCATGTTTGTCTACTGTGATGGTCCTTTTCTTCACAGTAAGCCAAAACCGACACTCTTTGATAGAAAAAAGAAACAAACAACGAATAAAATACTAGTGAAGTATTTATGCCTCTATAATTTTGGTGTAAATCTGCATGTGTGTGTGATTTGTGGCATGAGTATGTGCACTATTATGTTCACTCAATATTTTACTGTCTGGATAGATTTTCGGTTTTGAGTAGATGTAGAAAAAGAAAACATTCTTAAACACAGTTCTCACTGTCCTCATAGCCGCAGTTGCACAATGTGGGTTATGTGTGTGTTTTTTGTGGGAAATAACGTGGATATTTTTAGTTTGTGCTGTATGTCTCCAAGAGTTCAAGCCAGGTTTATTAAATCACACACTCCGAGGTAGCGCAAAACACAAAGCAGATACCCACGATCATCTTCTGGCAGAGAACAGTCACTTGCTGTCTATCTGATTTCAATGCATTCAAGTGTGTGTGTGTGTGTGTGTGTGTGTGTGTGAGTGAAAGAGAGAGAAATATTGTGTTTATTTTAGTGTCCCTACTTACGTCTGTCTCCTGTACAAACTCATAGCAGCAATGAAAGCTTGTTTCATAAGTCAACTCTTCTTAAACCTCCTTATTTAACCTCTGCTTAGTATCATTAACAGAATTACATTTTTTAGTAGTCTTTTGCTATTTGAACGACCCTTAACCTATGTATTAAACTTCAGTGTGCATTGCTGGATTTCATATTTGGATATATTTGTCTGATCTCTACTGACTCAATGGGTTCGTTATGTGTGTATGTCGTCTTTTTCAGATATGGACGAGTGTGAAAATGACTACAATGGTGGATGTGTTCACGACTGCATCAATATACCCGGGAACTACAGGTGCACATGCTACGACGGATTCATGCTGGCAGATGATGGGCACAACTGTCTCGGTAAGTTGCTAGATAGAAATATACGCACTCAGTTGCCTCTCCTGATGGACTTACAGATGAGGTAGTCCCTCGTCATCTCTTTGCCCGGCTGATGACCTTTGTAACGACCCCCCTTCGCAAACATAAACAAATCTGCCTCAGCGATCTCCGCACAGCGCCTCGGAAAAGGCCAGCCGAGCTGCGTCTAGCGCCAGTATTCCATCCCCGTTGTGACAGGAGCGCGCCAACAGGAACCTCGTGATTATTTTCATCTCTTAAAAATGTCACCCAAATGTCACCAGTGGCGCAATCGCGTCCAATTCCCAGAAATCGGCAGTCAGGTCCGATGTTTATGTTAGCGGTTAAAAATGGAAGTAGGGGAAGAAAAGGCTGAGAGAAAATTAATAACTTGCCATCTCGTATTTATTGGAATAGTTCAAAGATGAAATTCCATGACCCGGAGAGTTAGGGCCGGGTCTCATGGTTTTGCTGGATTGCTGTGGGGATTCAGGAATTCGTTAAAAAGTATGTTTTTTTGTAGCTTACCCCTCTAAGTGAGTGCAGATGTGTCTTTGGTTGAAAGCGACTTATCAACCTGAAGTGTGGTGGCTTTATGGTGTCATGGTGACTACGTATTACAGTCCAAACATCAATGTTGCAAGAGATAAAGAGAGAGAGAAGACAGCGCTGGTGTGTGTCTGAGCAGCTGGATGAAGAACTTGAGCTGCTCTCATCTCATCTCCTCTCTGCTCTTATAATCCAAAGCAAATATGTGCTCCAAGCCGAGTTTCAGGATGCTGAAGTAATCATTTTTCATTAGCTGCTGTAATGATGATGGATCCCAGGACATCAGGGCTCAGACCTTCAGAGACCTTTAGCACCTCCTCCGTCTTGCTACATCAACTTGCACAATTCCTTTATATGGTTTTCCCTAATTTGTGTCTCTTTCAAAACAACTGAGGCGGTACAATGGTGACATCAGATAATAGTAATACCATGGTAATTACTTAGATATCACAAAAGGTGAAGTGTGTCGTTTCCAATCCGATCTTGTGATAATATGTAAACACTGCACTAGTTGGGAATTCCAAAATAATTTGTACGATCTAACTGGTACAAAAACGTATATGATTTAAAACATCGCCATGGAGGGCCACCCATAGTTGGTGATTTTGTATGAGTTTGTGCGATCTGATAGTATGATTTGTAGGTATACCATGACCCCACCCCTATAGCTGGCAATTTCATATGGATTTGTATGATCCAACAGGTCTAAAAATGTATGATTTGAAGATAAAACTTAACCATGATGGTCCACCCCTAACCCTACCCATAGTTGGAGTTAATTTGTATGAATTTGCACAATCTGACTGGTGTGAAAACATACAAATTGTAGGTAAATTGTCACAGTGAAGATCCCCCCTAAACTGCACCCCTATCTGATGATTTCATATAATTTTATATGGCCTGATTGGCACAAAAACATACAATTTGCAGGTAAAATGTCACCATAAAGGTCCACCCCTAACCCCACCCCTAATTGGCAATATCATATGAATCTGTACGATCTGAATGGAATGAAAGCATACAGACCAATTAATTAAAAAAAACAATCGCAACCAATTTACTGAAATACTTATAAATGATCATGAGACTCTTGGTCATTTCTGAACCACTAGAAGCACCTAATAAACTGAGAAAGTAACTAATGTTTGCACTACCTCTGTTGTCCTCCTTTGCTGGACCAAACAAACAGTCCTGCCCTTAATTTTATCTTAATAAATAATTTGCTCATAATTTTATCACAGTAGCACTAATAAAGTCTGTCTTTGTTAAGCAGTCTAATGCATCCTTGTTATTCTGATCAAAACCACTTGTTGAACTAAATGCTTTCATATATAGAAACTTCCCACTGTTGAACTATTGGGCCTAAAACAAGCAAGGTGTTCTTAAGTTAGTTCTTTCATTAGTTCTTTACTATGGTAGAACCATGGATCCATGCCTATAAAACCAAGGTATTACTACAATACAATGTCTAAAAACTGTGATAATACTGAATGGTAATCTATCTCTAAACTTCTTTCTTTGAAAATCAGTCCTTCATTTTTCACTTTCTCGAACTTTTCTTTTTATCCTCCTCTTTAAAATCTCTCTCTTTCTCCCGTCATGTCGTTGCACTTTCCCTCTCTCTGTATTCTCTTGGTTATCTTGGCTGTTGGTCTCTTTGGAGTAACTCCAGCCTGTTTCCCTAGAGGCGATAGACTTGCCTTCTATTTGACATCTTTATTGTGGAATGTCTCAAATACAAGTCTAAATGATGGCTCTGGGAACTAAGACAAGGCCGTAGAGGGCCATCAGCAGCACTGAGGGGGCTCTCCTGTTCGAAACCCCCTCCTTCTGCTGCTCTTGTTATGTCTTTCCGTCCACTTCCAGTTTTCTGTGTCTGACTCGCTACATTTCTCTTCATTTCTTTCTGTCTTTCCTGTCTTGTCTTCTCTCCTGGATTTAATCTGGTTCTGTCTGTCTTTGTCTCAGCCCTCTCCTCCACCTCTACCTATAAATAGATTGACACAGAAAAAGTCAATCATTTTGGAGATTTTTCTCTCCCTGTCCTCTTCTTTGCCTTGCATGCAGTCTTTTTTTTAAAAGTTACTTTAATCTTCATTCGAGAGGTTCAATATAGCATTTTTGGCATAAAGTTTATTACCACATACTATGATTCCGATAAGTCTCTGTTTTTATACAAGGGCTAAAATTGTCTTTCGGTAGATTTTGTTTCGGTTGTCTTTCAGTCTCTCACTTCCTTGGTCAAAAAGATGTCGTCATATAGCGCTTCGTCATGTTTCCTGTTACTCTGTCCTGTCTGCTTAATGCTGATGCTTCTCATTCACACATCATCTGTGTGTGTGTGTGTGTTTGTTTGCTCTTTTGAAACCTTATTCATTCTCATTGGCACTTTAACGTCAAATGACGTGTTCTCATAGCACCCTCATTGGCATCTGTGCACATTATGGCAAGTTCAGATGGAAGTGAAACCAATAGAACTATTGACTTTCTTGAAAGGTTAAATGAATCATGTTTATGATGACCTTTTCCTGTAATCTCTTTTTTGTGTTTTTGACATTCTCTTTCTATTACATTTTCTCCTTGCGTAACCATTTCCGAGATAATTAATGACTTCTTTTAACTAGATTTTTTTTACATTTCCTGATGGAAATGTGATTAGTTTATACAAAACTCTCCATCACATGGCTGTTGTGGGTGATTGTCAAAATGTTGTTGTTTAGGTTATTAGTGTTATAATTGCTTGCTAGAGTGTTGTAAGCATGTTAGTTAATAAGCATGAAACAAATAAATTTTAAAGGTATTCAATAATTTATAATAATGAAGTCATAATCGCGCAAGCTGCATTTGAGATTTTTTTTTCCTGATACATAAATGGTCTTCTATAAATCTTATCTATAAACAAATTATCAGAAATTGTCTGACTTGTATTCACTGTACTTGGGCTTTATTTATGTTTTCAGGTACCAGTAAAAGTAGTATTCAACTCAGTTTTAAATCCATTCTACAGATACCCAACCCGCCCAAGCAAGAGTAAAGTACATGAGCAATAGCAATAGTGATGCTTGCCTTAGTGTGGCTTGTGCCACTGATTATGTTCTGCATAAAAACACACACACACACACGCACACACTCACAGAGTGTGTTCAAACAAACCCACTGAACGCTAACCAAACCGCGAGCTCTGAAACGGTACGGAAATCAGTGCCGTGGCTTGTTTGCCTGGCTGATCTTGTGTAGGAAGTCTTTTCAGATCTCCACATGTTAACAAGTTAAAGCTTTAATTGATTTAAGATTGGCTAATGGGGAGCTGATTAAAGAGCAATTTACTGCAGTTCCTCTGTCTTTTTCATTTCCATTCTTATTTGTTTTTCTTCTCCGTGCAGGCAGCTGGACTCAATGTGTTGATCATTTGGCTCTTTATTTTTTTTATGAATGCCTGCACTGCCGCTGCTGTTTATTTATCTTTTGGCTGCTTTTCCCTTCTCGCTCCAACATCAGAATGGGAGGAGAAAACTCATGTAGTTACAATTACAACAGGGGTGATGTTGTAACTGAGGTCACTTTAAACAAGATAAATCTCAGTACCGTTCTGTTGTACCACTTCTGTTGAATTATTTCTCTTCGCTTCTGTTTTGGTCTGTTCTGTTTGTGTCGCATCACTTTTTTTCTGTTCTTCGCATCTTTATTTCAATTCTCTTCTGGTCACTTCTTTTTACTTAATTTCACTGAGGTTGTTTTTTTTTTTGCTTTACTTTACTTATCTTCACTTTTTGTCGCTTCTGTTCTGTTCTAATGTCAGATCTGTTTTGTTCTGTTCTGTTTGCTTCATTTCACTTCACTTCTGTTTACTTCACATTGCTTCTTTTCTCTTAAGTTTCTGTTCACTTCACTTCTATTCTGTTCACATCTGTTGAATTCTTTTCACTTCACTTCACTTCACTTCTGTCCAGTTCTTTTCGGTTTTGTTCAGTTGTCGGTTCACTTGACTCTTTTTTTGTTTTTGTTCACATCCCGGGATTGATCCTGAGATAGCGACCTACTAATTTCGTTGACAAATTATTTTCGTCACAATTTTCGTCAACTTTTTTTCACCGACGAAAACCAGACAATGATGAACTAAAACTCGTTTTGAATGACAGAAACTATGACGAAAATCTATTGACATTTTCATCAATGAATAAAAACGAGATGAAAATGTTAGGGAGAGACGATTTGGGAAGAGATTCGTTCAGAACAAATCTGCTGCGTAGTTAGATGCGTACATACAGTATGTACCGGCGAGACATAAGCTAACATACACTTGCTGCATGTCTCATAAAATGTACAAAAATGTCAATATCTGGGAGTAAGAGAAGAGCAGACATATGGATAAATCTGATGACGCAAAAGAGAACTCAATTCGGTCTGGTTTTCTGAGCGCAGACACTGAAGCAGCGCCTCTCACACAGCACATGAGTACTCTTTTGCGTCTCATGAACGAAGAAATACACACAAAATGATGTCGAATTGTCTGTTTTGATGAGTATTCACGTAAACACACTCAGTTATGTCTTATGTGAACATAAACAGTTGGGAGAATATTGGACGTGTATTAGTACATTGCATCCGGTTTTAAAGGGACAGCAGCCTAATTTAGTTGCTATTGTCTGTGGCATTGATGTTAATCAAGCAACAAAAGAAAGACAGAAAATCACTCACTGCTCTTGACTGAAAACTTTAGTAGCCCTAAAGACTAATCTAAATGTATTTATAGAAATAAATATGTCTGCTTGAAAGAATGAAGAATGTGGTAAACAAGTTGTTATAAAGAATGCATAATTAGCCTATATAACCATTTGTATTTCATTGAAAAGAAGACCATGTTCTTGATCTTTATGAGAAGTGGTTTTATTTAATTTTAACATAAAGGCATGTTGTGTGTCACCGCAGTTAAATCGGTGTCTATCATGATAAAACTTTAATATCAAACCTAGTGAATTTGGAATCCCATTAGATTGTAGCCGACTAAATTTAATGTAGATTTAATCGACTAAAACTAGACTAAAACAAAAAAAAAATTCAGATGACTAAAATATGACTAAAACTAAATGGCATTTTAGTCAAAAGACTATGACTAAAACTAAATCAAAATTCGCTGTCAAAATGAACACTGTGACCTAATAACATTGCCTCCTCACTATCCGCACTGAAGCTGAGATCGTTCGTCAGCTTAGTGGAAAGGTATGCGATGCGCTAGTGTATGATCATTACATATCACATCCTGATGTCACGTGTCTTTACGGGATCTTTACAGGATGTGTTTGAATGCACGCACATATTCCAGAAAATCAGTGTGAATAAACCAACACATTATTAGTGTATTTTCCCCGAATCTCTGTGTGAAAGGGGTTTATTTTCCTGTTCTGTTTACCTTACTTCTGTTCTCTTTTCTGTTCCATTTTGTATAGTCCTGTTTACTGCTGAACTTCTATTGTTTCTGTTCTGTTCCATTCAGTTTATTTCTCTTCAACTCACTTCAGTTCAGTCCTCTTACTCTTTGATTTGTGTGCCTTCTCTTTTATTCTGCCCTGAATTTCTCTCTGTTTCCTCCTCCCTCATCTGTTCTCTCTCTCTCCCTTTCTTTTTCTCCCTGTTGTGTCATGTCATCTTAGATCTCCTCCAAATTAAAGTTTACACTAGGGCAATCAAACAAAACAAAAGCATTCTAGTTTCAACTCGCAGACCGGGATGCCAGGGCTCTTGTTTAAATTTTGGCAGAGAGGGCCTTAATTGAGAGATGACAGCTGAAATGTTATTTTTTCCCCTCCTTTTAAAGCAAGAGAGGGCTGTCACACTGATGATATCTGTTTCCATTCCCACATTAAACACGGCGCACAACACGCTCGCAGCTATAGAGTCACTCGAGACAGAGGCAGCCAGCATGTCTTCCCCAAACCCTCCTGGAGTTTTTGATTATGTTACGGTTATCATTTGTATCATTTTTTATTTGTTCTGTCTCATATACTTCTCCTGAAAATCCTTTGGAAATGCAGTCACAAATTACACAGGTGTCAACATACACCACTGTTGAAAAGTTTGGGGTCAGTAAGGAATTAATACTTTTATTCTGTAAGGACGCATTAAAATTGACCAAAAAGTGACAGTAAAGACATTTATAATATTGCAGAAGATTTCCTTTCTAGAAGACTTTCTGTTCTTCAGATAATCCTGAAAATGAAAATGATTTCCACAAAAGCATTAAGCAGCACAACTGTTTTGAACACTCGTGATAATAAATGTTTTTTTTTTATCATCAAATCAATATTTTAGGAATTTTCTTAAGTATAAGACTGGAGTAATTGCTAAATTAAATGTTTAAATATATTCAAATAGAAAACAACCGTTTTAAATAGTAATATGTCACAATGTTACTGTTTTCACTGTATTTTTGATCAAATAAATGCAATATCGGTGAGATTAAAAATTTTAGAATGGCAGTGTAGGTTATAACATTATAAAATTACTGTGCATTATATACTTTGAATTCCATAAATAGAAGAATTTGATGACAGATATTTAAGTCTCTGACTTTGAGATTCCTTTAAAACTTTTTATATTAAATCAATGCAAAATAGAAGCATTTTCACAAGTAATCTCAGACTTTTAAACCCTATTGCGTAGTACAAAAACCTTTCGGTTCCTGGGCCAGACAGGGATGCCTCTATGGACAAGGACATAAAGACCCCCTCTCTCGATGGGTACAGTAGTTAATAGGTCAGTAAAGGCCTTGCTGTCTTGGCTGCGTTAACGAGACGCCCCGCAGATGCTAAAATAAGAGTTATGTCGCCAGGTAATGCCGGAGCCACATAATAAACCACTGTGACCAATTTAAGCTGTGGTTGTGTCTGCATGTTGTGGATGAGATTACGTGTATGTGTATATCCTACATTCATACATGTCTTTCAGTTGATGTGTATTATCGTAGTTTATTCAAAAGAAAATAGAGAATAAATAGCATGTCCAGACTTTAGCAAAGAAGTTATCCCAAATAAAGTGCACACACCAACAAGATCCACTCAGGACACAAATGCCCGAGTATATTAGACAGTTAGTCTCCTTTAGCCCAGTAGTCTTATCTCGTAAGCTACACAGGAGATGATAGTGAAGTCATTGGGCCGGATAGTGTTCTTTTATGCCGCCACGTACAGGCGCTAACGGCTGTAAAGGTCTTTACGCACACAAAGAGCTTGTGAAACTTGCTGCCTCTCAACACACTCCAAACAGACAGGGCAGTAAACATAAACACACGTCCACATTAGCTGCAGTGCCGTTATCAAAAGACATGTAAATGTGACTTGGTGTGGAAACGTGTTTCCAAAAAAAAAAGCGTGTTTGTGAGTGCAGTGCTGATAATTCACCTATGACAGTGGAGGAAACTGGCATGCTGTTTCCACACCTCATTTACAGAAGCTTTGATGCTCATTCAGCCTTCCAGTTTAAAACATTCAATGCGAGTTTTGTAAGTGGCTTGTAAACAATAGAACCGGATTATACTTAAACAAGACGGATGGAAACATATACCTACAAACAATTTGCCATGTATCTATTCATAAATGTCACACAATTATTTTCTATATTCTTTCTAAATGTAACTTTTATCAAAGCTGTTATTATATTGTTTTTTTTCTACAGTGCATTTTATAAAAATATGCAGAAGTTGTCTTTGTTCTTCACTTGTTCAATATTGTTGTGCTGTATCATTTCCCCTCTAAAAGTTTAGGGCATGCATCCTTTATGGAAGTGTCATTATTGACAACATGGAAGCTCAATAGTTAAAAATAAAACAGCTATACGTATTTTTACATAAGTATTTTTGGCTCAAATAATGATGTGTTTTGATATTTACTAGTAATTTTAATTTTATGAGTATGCTACCAGAATTTACTTTTGTCTATTCAAATTATAAGTATATAAATTCTGTGTTTTTTTTAGTTCTGTTTGGTTTAATTTAGGTTTTGGGTTGCTTTGGTTTTGTTTCATTTGGTTTTTGCCTTTTATTTGTTTTGCTTTTTTGTTTTTTTATTTTGGTTTGTTTTGGTTTTGATTGGTTTCATTTGGGTTTTGCCTTTTATTTGTTTTGTTTTTTTGTTTTTTATTTTGTTTTGTTTTGGTTTTGATTGGTTTCATTTGGTTTTTGCCTTTTATTTGTTTTGTTTTTGCTTTTTGTTTCGTTTGGTTTAGCTTGTTTTTTATGTTTAATTTTTGTTGTGTTTTGTTTGGTTTGGTTTCATTTGGTTTTTGCCTTTTATTTGTTTTGTTTTTTTGGGTTGCTTTGGTTTTGTTTCATTTGGTTTTTGCCTTTTATTTGTTTTGCTTTTTTGTTTTTTTATTTTGGTTTGTTTTGGTTTTGATTGGTTTCATTTGGTTTTTGCCTTTTATTTGTTTTGTTTTTTTGGGTTGCTTTGGTTTTGTTTCATTTGGTTTTTGCCTTTTATTTGTTTTGCTTTTTTGTTTTTTTATTTTGGTTTGTTTTGGTTTTGATTGGTTTCATTTGGTTTTTGCCTTTTATTTGTTTTGTTTTTTTGGGTTGCTTTGGTTTTGTTTCATTTGGTTTTTGCCTTTTATTTGTTTTGCTTTTTTGTTTTTTTATTTTGGTTTGTTTTGGTTTTGATTGGTTTCATTTGGTTTTTGCCTTTTATTTGTTTTGTTTTTTATTTTGGTTTGTTTTGGTTTTGATTGGTTTAATTTGGTTTTTGCCTTTTATTTGTTTTGTTTTTGCTTTTTGTTTCGTTTGGTTTAGCTTGTTTTTTATGTTTAATTTGTGTTGTGTTTTGTTTGGTTTGGTTTCATTTGGTCTTTGATTTTGATTTTGAGTTGATTTTAGTTTGTTGTTTTAATTTGTAAAGAATATGGACCTGTTTTGTTGTGTTTTCTCCCATGTGCTCCCCGTGACCCAGTTTTTCCCTCTCGTTGAGTAGTCATTTGATTCACCTGTGTCCCGTTAATTACCCCTCGTTAAGCCCTTTATTTAAAGTGTTGTCTGTTTCCTGTTTCCTTTGTCCGGTGTCGTCCGTATTATGTGCTACATGTGTGTTCCTCGCCGGCCAACGAGTTGGTGTTTTTTCAATGTATGCTTCAGATACGAGTCACGACGAGGCGTTCCCCATAGCGACCCCTAGAGGACGCAGTGTCTCGTTCCCTACTCAGGGAACCATGGTTACATAAGTAACCCGAGACGTTTTTCCCTCTCGTTGAGTAGTCATTTGATTCACCTGTGTCCCGTTAATTACCCCTCGTTAAGCCCTTTATTTAAAGTGTTGTCTGTTTCCTGATTCCTTTGTCCGGTGTCGTCCGTATTATGTGCTACATGTGTGTTCCTGCCAAGCCCTGTGTTACCCCTTGTTTTTGGACTATTAAAGACTGTTATCCTGAATCTCCTTCGTCTCCGCGCTCCTTTGCTCCTCACAGTAGTATCGTGACATAATTTGGTTTTGTTTGCTTTTGTTTGGGGCTTTCTTTGTTTGTTTGGTTTAGTTTTGTTTGGGGTTTTGCTTCTTTTTGTTTTGCTTTGCTTTGTTTTGTTTTGTTTAACAAAATACCGGAGTAATACGACCAGCATGTGCATGTTGTCTATTCAAATTACAGCTATGTGAATTCCAAGCATGATCCCCTTTAGTGGTCTTCAAGTATCTATGGTAATTACGGGCCTGTAACCTCTAGCCTGAGGTGGGAAAATATGTTGTCATGAACATTCAACAGTGACGAGTGACAGAAGAGTGGCAGTGGTGTTACTCCGAGACATAATAGCACCCCTGAGAGAGAGTTATGGGCTGCCGACTCCACAGAGGCAGGTTGCTGTGTTAAGGCTGCATAAAACTCACTCATGTGTGTTACTGGTCTCCAGTGTCACACTGTTACTCAAACCAACATACCCACAATGCCATTTATAGAGCTGTCAAAGACAAAGCAATGGGCAAACACACATATAGATTGGACGTACAAGATACTCTCATCCAAACAGATTTTAGTTTAGCCAGAGTATTTAAAAAGTAACGATTTAGCCACTACTGAGAGTCTGGATGTCGGATATTGCTTTAAATTTCTTATTTAAGCTGGAATGATTGGATGTCTGTTTACTGGTTTATTTGTCTGGTAGATGTGTTTGGAAACTCGAATATCAAACTACTCATTTAATCAACATTCTTCAGTGGCTGCATTCTTCAGTAACCGTTAGTCTCTGAGAGGAAATCAAGGAAAATCAGCTCTGGATAAACAAACACTGTTGCAAATACCTGAGCTGAGCCGGCTTTGGTGACGCAGAGAGACAAAGCATGGTGGTTTTGCCCAGATCCTTGTGCTTGAATGACTGTGTTTGTGTGCTTTGTAATGGCCGTGTGTGTTTGTGTCTCTTTAGATGTGGATGAATGTCTGGACAACAATGGCGGCTGTCAGCAGATCTGTGTGAACACCATGGGCAGCTACGAGTGCCAGTGCAAAGATGGCTTCTTCCTGAGTGACAACCAGCACACCTGTATCCACCGATCGGATGGTGAGTCTCATCCTGTTAATACTGTATTTTTGTCCTGCTTAGATGAGCCAGTCATTTCATTGTTAGCTTGTCTTTGTAGGTTTGCCATGTTGGTCTAAATTCCCGCTCTATTATGTAATTAAATTTGTGCCAAAATGATTGAATGTGACTTTTGGAGTACTGATCAAATTATATTATATTATATTATATTATATTATATTATAATTACGTTTTAAGCTGCAAGTTAAGGTGTAAATGCATAAAAATCTAACTGCATTTTAATACATTTGTGTCATTTACTGAATTTTTAAAGAATGAAAAGACGATAACAAAAAAGAAAGTTAACTTATGATGTTGGTCTCTCATTATTAAATCATTTGAAGTATCAGTATTATTATTATTATTATTATTATTAAAAAAGTAATAATTTAAAACAATTAAAAATAAAATAAATTAACTTATTATAAAAATTAAATTATACACGCTTTAAGATGCAAGTCAGGTATGAATGCATAAAAATATAGAACTGCATAATAAAACTTTTTCAAGGTATATCATAGGTATATTATATTATCATGCATTTTAAGATATGCAGTTCAGTGCTTTGTTATTATTATAATAAACACTATTTTTGGACTGTTTGTGACATCTTTATGAAAAGTAATGTCCAATGCTTGTGGCACAAATGTAATTCCATACTAAATATCAAATTTGTGATAGTCTGTTACTTTCACTGTTATTGATGATATTACTCGCTGCCTGGTGAAAGATTGTCATGTCCCATTGGGCTATTTTCATATTCTTTTCATGTGTCCATGTGTGCTCTATAATTCTCACTGTGGCTTCAGAACAGCCAATTCAGCGACATCTCACTTCTGTACTTGTCTTGAACCATGGACAGAGCTGAAGGTCAGAGGTCAAAGTTGAAGGCATGAACGCGCAGGCCGCCAGTGGGCATGTCTTTGTGTGTGCATGGTGCATTCGGTTCAAATGCTTAGTAAAGTCAGTTGTGACGTGTGACTTCATGACGTGTGCATGTGCAGATCATGCGACCCTCTTGTGCTTTCTCATTCCGCCTGTCAGATTTAACTAATGACGCTTCTCCACGTCGAGGCGGATGCATTGATTCACACACATAGTCATGAATGAGAGTGGGTTGCTTCGTTATCGCATCTTTGATGTCTCTCACAATCATGTGTGGAATGTGGAGAGGAGTGTACGACCCCCTTCTTTTCATCCTCCCCTAGTTTTAAGGCTTTGTTCAGAATATATATATATATATGGGAGAAGATTGGAGAGGGAGGAGAATGATAGAGCCAGGCATGAGCTGGACAGAAAAATATAGAATATAAGAAGTGGGATAGAGAAACAGAAATGCTCCATATTTGCTTTTTGGGAAGCCCATAACTCTTTTGCTGAATCTCTGCTCCTGCAAGTAGTATTTTTACTTCAAAAGCAAAACTTTGGTAAATACTGTAGTAGTGTGTGTTTTTTTATGTGAGTGCGTGGTACATTTGTGTACTTGTCTGTAAACAAGCTAAAGGGTTGTTTTTGTGAATAGCTAACTGATGTGCTGTGGCAGTCCTGGATGGCTCGGCACGCTACACACACACACACACACACACACACACAGCTCTATATATCCACTGTAAACAGAAGAGGAATCAGAAACTCTCCACTGGAAAGACTGGGCATCTTTTACATTTACTAATTGTATGAGGAATACAGTCGACAAGAACCTTAATATAATATAAATAAATAAAATAAAAAAGAGCCAATGAAATTCATGCTGTTTTTAATTACTTTAAAAAATATATATTTTTATTTTATTTTATATTTTTATTTTATTATTTTGATTTAGTCCTACTTAAATATAAGCTATTTGACATACAAATCTTTAAATAATTTACAGAAGACAATAATCCTACAGTAATAAAGAGTTGAGGTACTCACACACAATCACAAAAGGCTGTAAACCGTATGGCAAAAAGTCAGCCAATCAGATTAGACTACCAGATCAAGAAAATATGCAGACAATATCCAGGTTTCCACCTACATATTGTTAGGCAAATTTTGTGATATCGCAGAAACTGAATGGAAACACCAAGATTTATTATTATTAATAATAATAATAATAAATGTATAATTAGTTTATAATTTAAAATTGAGTTTGTAATGTTGGATAGAAACAACAGCTTTCATCCATCGTTTGCAATTTCGTTTGGTGCTGCAAGTGGTGCAGAAATGACACACTGCACCTTTAAGCCCGCGCACAGTCTTCCTCATCTGCCTCGGTCTCACAGTCGGACACACTGATTACAAACAGGCAAGCTTTCACACGTTTATTCTCACCCTAAATGAACCTCTCACCTTCTTTCATCACCCTCACTCATCAATAGTGTGTGTTTGGGAATCTGTGTGTATGTTTCTTGTTTACAGTTTGTCTGTCACCAGTATGGCCCATTGGCTCGTGTCTAAGACTTATGTATATGTGTGTGAGTGTGTGCGAGAGAGAGAGATGTGTGGTGTTGTGTGTTTACAATTCTTCATTCACCAGTGCGTCCTACTGGCCTGAGTCTAGAGCAGTGTCATATGAGTGAGTGTGTGTGTGACATTGGCGCCGTCTGTCTGCTGTGGAAAACTAGAGCTCTATAAGAGGCCATGTTCTTTTGACTAAGGCTTCTGTCAGTTCTATTGACCTGTGTGTGTCACCGTTTTACTGTATGTCCACTTCTGCAACACCTCATATAGTTTATGAAAGAATGTGGTTTACAGCAGTTGTTGTGGTCTATTTATGAATATGCATAAAGGAATAATCATATGCAATAAGCATATGCTATCTATCTGTCAGACAGAGGTGGAAAGACAGGTTGAGGGATGAATAGACAGACGGATAGATAGATTAAGATTAAGACAGATTCTATCTAAGATTAAGACAGATTCTATTCTATCATCCATCCATCCGTGTATCGCAGTGAGTTGAAATAGTAAGACACATCTACACAAGTACACACACAGAAGGAAACGATAAAGCCTGATAGCCGTGAGTTGTCAGGGACATGTTTCCATTATTGTTTTTTTTCTTTCATTATTCTTTTTTTATAGTTGTGTCTCAAACATTCCTGGGAAAGGGTGACTATAGTTTTTTGGATCCCTCTAGTTTACACAGTTATAAACTGAGTTTCTGCTCCAAATGGCCTAGTGCCACTGACTCAGAACAGCCTAACCTAGTGAATGTAAACCCTTCACTTTCTGTCATCTCTTTTCCCGCTCTGGATAGAAACAGATTGTAGATTATTTTTTATTGCAGTATCAGTCCCCCTCATTTGCTTGCATTTTTTTCTCTCTCTGTAATGGAGAGCAGGCCGAAGAGTAATATTTATGCATCTATAAGGACACATATTACCAATATATATATATATATATATATATTTATTTATTTATTATTACTATTTTTTTTCTTCAATACTTTGTTGAATGCCATTTCGGACCTAGTCAAACTTTATCTGACTTTACGAATTTCCTTAAAGGGGTCATAGGATGCCTATGGATGCCCATTTTCCACAAGTTGATATGATTCTTTATGAAAAGTCTGTAACATAGTTTGGTTAAAATTTCACAATGGTAGTGTAAAAAACAAATTTTTGTACCCAGTTTTTGTAGCATTTTCCTTTAAATGTTAATGAGCTCTGCTGACCCCGCCCCTCTCTTCCAAGCTGCTCACTTTAGCTGCATTCATCGTGAAACTTGCTAATTAGCACATTATTAGGAAAGGCGATTTGAAAAGAGTCATTACAAAACATTATACTCACTTCTTCTGTAGATGAGGCTGGATCATGAATGTTTCGCGCGAACATTTATGCATTTATGTAGATCGGGGGAGCATTCCCTTCAGAAACAAACTAAATCCACTGCCAGTTCAGCGGCTTAGATGTCAGGAGTAAATGACGACTGCTATGTTCATTATTACATCCAACAACAGAACACCTCAATCGCTTAGGAGTCATTCTTGTCTACATCTGCTCTGGTGGTGAAACAATGGCGGACTGATGACAGCTCACTCAGGGTGGGTCTAAGGTAAGACACCAGTCCAGTTTGTGCTGAAACGCTACTGTCAATCCAACGATCGGGGGAGGGGCCTGTTTTTGTGACGTCACACAGACATGCATCTGAGATAGGCTTGATTTGAGAAAGGGGAAAACATTTAACCAGATGAAAAAAAAACCCACTGGGTGGATTTTTATCATTATAGGGTGGTTGTGTACACACACTGCCAACACACATTTCAGTTCAAACAACTTGTAAATGTGCATGTAGCATCCTATGACCCCTTTAAGACTTGATCATGCTGCTGTTGCGTGTTCTGCTGACCTGAGCAGTCCAGTTTGAAAATGAATCCCTGGCTCCTAATGGGATTTTAAATATGGCACAAGATGTCCCCACATGTTGTGAAAATAATAACCTTGTAAATTCTTCTCAACCGCTGAAATCCTGGCTCTCTTGGTGGGTTGTAAATTAGGACTTTACTTTTTTTTTGTGCCCTGCCAACAGCCCGTCGGCTTCATCTGACTCGGAATGGTAGAGGTAACCAATTGGTTTGGCAGTGTAGTGTGAATGAATCAGAACCTTTCCTAAATATTTAAAGGAATATTTCACCTAAACATGAAAATCCTGCAATTATTTACTCACCCCCGTGTCATTCCAAACCTGTATTCTATTATTTTTCATGTGAAACAATAAGATACATTTGGAAACTGACCTGTATATAGTGAGCACATCTGTCAAGCTCCCAAATTGACAAAAAAGCACTATACATACAATGCATGCACGAAAGTGACATGACAAGCTTCAGGTCTATCTACGCGTCTCTCTTTTTCTCTCTGTCTGAGAAAAATCATTAATGCGTTGGCTCACCCCAGCGCCACCCCTTCTGTTCAGACACTGGCAGAGAAATGCAGGCTGATGATTTATGAGCATATGAGAGGAATACGACCCAAACACACATACACACACACACACTGCAGTCCTTTTCACACCTTCCATACCCTGATAGAGACACATTATCACATCTGCACATGAACATTAGATTATTGTAAGATATTTTTTAAAGTGGACATATCCTACACTTGTCCTACATAAAACTGGGAACCATCTCATTTAGATGGGCATTGGAAGGTGCTGGACATTTCTGAGTTAAAACCCTTGCAGATAGACTATATATTAGATGTTTGGGGTCAGTAAAATTTATATTTTTTTATATTTTTTTATTCAGCAAGAATGCATTAAACTGATCAAAAGTGATAGTAAAAAAAACATTTATAATGTCACAAAATAAATAGTCCTTTTGAACCTTCTCTTCATCAAAAAAGCCTAAAAATTAAAATGTATCATGGTTACCACAAAGATATTAAAGGGGTTATGACATGAAAAAACTGTCACCTCTGTATCAAAAATATCGCATTTCTCTTTTCACCCTCTTTTCCTTTTATTCTCTCGCTTTCTTATTCTCAGTCCTGAGGAGGATAATATCAGAAAAGGTGGGATGAAGAGTGGAATGAAACATTAGGATAAACAGTAGACGGCAATGTGTTTATTTGGAGTGTGTGAGGAGAGGAAGTGGGCAAAATGAAGCCACTGTTAACACACACACAGAAAAATTTTCAATAATAATAGATTTGATGCTGTTTTCATTAAAATACCAGCATTAAATTGGAATGGTCTTGGAAGGAAAGCCGTTGAGTGTGTGTGTGCATGTAAGTGTTTTAAACCTTTCACTCAAGCACTGCCACCCGCTCTTGTCCCGAGTCGCCAGCAAACATCCTGCTCTGATGGTGGAATCCTGCAGGGTCACGGCAGAGGTCAAAGGGCACGAGCATAGTTGTGCTTGTAGTCCTAGTGATGCTGGTTTTTTTTTTACATGAAATGGTGAATGATTTAGGACTCTTTAAGTGAAGTGTTTTAAATGGTGTGCTGAGAAAACTATTTCAGTCCTCTCAAGGTCGAAACTTGGGCCAGTTTTAGGGTGGAAGAACTTTGATTGAACTGTACCAAACACACACACTGGCTTACAAACACATGCACATATACACTGAGGTACTGATAGCGAGTGGGCACTGAAGGTCTTGCCCACCGTCTTCCGCTGGTTATAAATACTGTGATTAAATATTAGCTTTTGAGGTGAAGTAAACTTCATAAGCTTCTGCGTTTCCTCTTTTGCTCTGTTTTTATAGTTTTCTCTCTGTCTTTTCCCTAACAGTTTTTTTCCAGAGCGATGTAGTTTGACTGTTGCAGGTGGAGTCATGTTGGTAGGAGGGATGGACTGGCTATACGGAGCATCGGAACTTTTCCCTTGACTTGAGGGCCAGCTGTCGAAATCTGTTTAAATATACAAAGCAAATATACTTAGATTTAAAGGAAGAAAATATTCTCTGGCTGGTTCATTTAAATGGACTTCTCACCCCAAAGGGAGAATTCTGTCAGATTTTTTTTATTTATTTTGTCTTCAAAAAAAGTGCAAAATCACCATAAAAGTAGCCAAAAAAAATTGTCCATTGTATTACACTCTCTTATAAAGTCATACGATAGCTTTGTGTACAGACTCAAATTTAAGTCACTTTTCACTTATAATCCACTGCAACTGGAGCGCGAGAACTGGATCAGTTCAGTACCAGATATTCAGACTGGTTTTGTAAACCAAATCAAGTAAGGATTCCGTTTTTTGATTTTAGTCTTACGCCTGGCCCTTTTACTGTTTATTTATTTCTTCATTTATTTAGTTATTCATTTAATAACAGGTTTATTACAGTTAACTACTAAAAATGAAAAAACATTTTTTTATTAAACTTTAACTAAAATTTAGATTAAAATGGAAAATATAAAAACAAAAACAGATTCAATATGTTAATAAAAATTATAATAGCATCTTGATACTAAAATAACACTGTTTATATAGTAATATATTTTTAGTTATAATATTTAGTCATTCAATTCATTTAAAACTATTTATTTGTTTTAATAAAACGAAATTGACAATATGTCTAAAATGTGGGTAAAATATAAATGTGTATTTTGAAATGCTCTAAAATTATTATATCAAGAACTTAATAAAATTCACAGTTTATATTAAATGTATGTGGTAATTACTATAGTGGGGAATTATCTGCTGTGGGTTGCAGTTGCAGGTACAGATCATTGGTTGTATTTTTAGCTCCAGTCCATCGCCGTTTGGAAGAGGTGTCCCAAGTCCAGCTGTGGTGTTTTTTTCTTCAGATTCTCTTTCTCTCTCTTTTGCTATATCTGACTCTTTCCTCACTGAAGAAAACAGCTGCACCCTGTCAAGATTGAGGCTTAAAGTATGTGTTAGTGTATGATCACACTAAAGTCACCAGGTCTTTGTAAACCTTCAGGTTCAGGAAAAGACATAAGTAGAGAGAGAATAGAATCACACATAGACACCGGAATACTGTCTCTTTCTCCAGTCACTGTGACATCATTAAGGGTCACTGGGTTAGCTGGGGAACGTTCCAGAAAAAGGTCCACTTTAATGTTAACCGTAATTAATAAGCTTGAGTGTGTGTGTGAGAGAGAGAGAGAGAGAACTTGTGACGAGCTGTTAAGAAAGCTTGTGTTTGAAGAAGAGATTGGGGAGGGTTTTTGGAAAAGGCTGTTTTCAGTTGAAGGACATCAATGGTTGCTGGTGAAAAAAGAGCCTCATTGAAATTCATGGCTTAGTACCTATAGCATTGTGCATTTGGAGAGAGATTGAAAGTCTGACAGATTTCAATTAAAATGGCATTTGCAAGAGATGGGGGAAAGGGGGCCTGTGGATTTTTTGTGTATGTGTGTATGCGCTTACGCATAGGTAACTGATTTTTAAAGTTCATTTGTTACTTAAAATGACAGAAATGATTTATCCCTTCAAACTTGATATTAACCAGGGTTTTACTGTTACTGTGGAAAATGGTTGCATCACTTCCTGTTAGCCAAGCGGTCATATTGTAATTTTCATAGTTTTCATAATTTTTTGTGTGTGTGTGTGTGTGTGTGTGTGTGTGTGTGTCCAAAACAGTCATAATTTAGTTTATAATTACCCTTTTAACCCTTTCTATGATCTTTAGATTTAAGCATGCTACTGTGTCTTTAAGATAAAATTTAATTTTTGCATATGAAATGAGTAAGATTGGTTTTCCGCTCCAGTTTACTTCAAAATGTGCCAAACAAACAGTTTAGATATGATTTGTATGATAAAAATGATTAAAAAAGGATTTAAAAAAAGAACCTTTGTAGATGTTTCGGAAGAACCTGCAGAGTTGTAGGTGCTACACATTGCCAGAAACAGCACAGAGTTTAGCAGGTTTTCATATTTGTTTCCTTGTCAGAAAGTTCTGAATTTTTTATTTCTAAAGATTACAGAATTTTTATTTTACATTGACACCTTGAACGCATCTAACAATTTTACAAGCCAGCCAAATCACATGGACTCCTCGTAAATATGTCTGTGTTAGCCTCACCTGCTAAAACAAAAGTTTTCCACCCTTATAAAGAGTTGTCGGATGTGGAGGCCGTCTTCAGAGGTCTTTTACTTCAAATTTATCAACATTACGTTAATGTTCAGAGCTACAAAGACAGATTCCATCCTATTCTATCCATCTATGGACATCTGAGAGCGTTTCTTCAGGCCAGAAGAAACACTGGGTTAAGCTGTACTGTAATTGGTGTATAAATTATTATACGTTAGACTTTAAAAGGTGGCTTCTCTTTTGACATTGCATTTGGGGCTTTTAGAGCACTTATTTTAAGTGGTGGGTTCATGGGGAACAGAGCACATGGACACACAGAGTGCTTGCTGTCATTTTCTCTCAAGCCCTCACTTAAAATTTCCTGTAATTGCCTTTTTTTTTTTACATTTTCTTGAGTGCTGCTGTAGATATACACAGATGGAGGAATGACAGTCTAAGGTGAAAGGGGTCAATATTTCGTTTTCCTTCCTGTCTGTGTTCTTGTGACAGCCGTGTGGCATGTTTAAAACTTTAGCTGGGCCGAAGGTCTTATTTGATCTCCAACACTTCCAGTTAAAACACCACCAAAACCTATGCGGCCTAATGAAGTCTCATAGTAGTATTAGTCTGTCAGTCGCAGGCCTAGGGTAAAGGTTGATAGTAAAAATGCTTCATAGTAGCACACATTCACACTCTCTTACTCTTGGGTGAGAACTGTGGCAGATCTCTTTGTCGTTTAAAGGTTTGACGACCTCTCCAAAGTCCACCTTAATTGGGCACATCAAGGTGTCCTCCAGAACGCCGACAGAAAAGCGGCCCACTTTAGGCTCTGTCCTGAGAGCACTTAGCGCTTCTGAAGAGGCTACAGAGGGGGCAGAGATGCAAGAACCCACCATGTTTCCACGGAGACTTGCTTTTGTGTACACACACATTCTTTTCTCATTGTTTGGCCTCAAGATAAGGAGGATGTCCATTAGAGAAGCCCAACAGTTCCTCTCTGTCATCCCTTGTCTGTGTCTTTTATTCAGGGCTTTTATGTTATCGTTTTGTTTAGGAAATTTGCTCAGAACAGGGAGATGCTATGTTAGATATCGGCGCTATACTCTATGTACAAGAACAGAGGGAAAGAAAAAGCCAATTTAAATTTCTGACCTTTTCTGAATTGCAAATTGTCAATTTGTATATATCTAAACATACACACTGCCGTTCAAAAGTTTAGGATCAGTAAGATTTTTTATGTTTTTTAACGGAGTCTCTTGTGCTCATCAAGGCTGTATTTATTTGATCAAAAATACAGAATTTTTTTTCCTATTTTAATATACTTTAAAATATAATTTATTTCTGGGACCCAGCACCGAATTTTCATCAGCCATCACTCCATTCTTCAGTGTCACATGATCCATCAGAAATCATTCTTATATGCTGATTAGTTATCAGTGTTGAAACAGTTGTGCTGCTCAATATTTTTTGGAACCCGTGATACTTTTTTCTTTGATTCTTTGATGTATAAAAAGTTAAAAAGAACAGAATTTATTCAAAATAGAAATCCTTTCTAACAATATAAGTCTTTACTTACTACTTTTTATCCATTTAACACATCCTTGCTGAATAAAAGTATACATTTCTTTAAAAAAACTGACCCCAAATGTTTGAATAGTAGTGTATACTGTAACACAAAATTTATATTTTGAATAAACACTGTTCTTTTTAACTTGTTATTTATCAAAGAATCCTGAAAAAAGTATCACAGGTCCCCCAAAATTTTTCAGCACTTATAATAAATCAGCATTAGAATGATTTCTGAAGGATCATGTGACACTGTAGACTGGAGTAATGATGCTGAAAATTCAGCCTTGCTTGATAGGAATACATTATTTTTTAAAGTATATTAAAATAGAAAACTGTTATTTTAAATTGCAATAATATCTCACAAAAGTGAGAATAATAAATGCAGCCTTGATGAGCATAAGAAACTTCTTTAAAAAATAAAATAAAATCTTACTGATCCCAAACTTTTGAACGGCACTGTATTATTATTACAAAAAAAAAAAATACTGTTACAAAATATACTGACTGTATTTCAATTTGCGTTGAATCCATCAAGATTTTTGAAGCTTTATAAATTACACAAAAGCACCTAAAAAGCTCCAAAAAGTTTAAAAAACAATTTAATGACTATTTGGTCTATTTATGATACATAGTGAACATATGCCATCAGAAGATTTGGAATATAGTGCATCACCTTTATGATACTTTTCTGGTCTTATTTTAAATTATTATAATACATAATTTAATAATAAATACAATTAGAAAGCCAATAATTGCTTGGAAAAAATCAGCCAGTATGTTCTTCATAATTTCTCTTTTTGTCTTCTCTGGAAGAAATGAAGTCATACAGGTTTGGAACGATATGAGGGTGAGTAAATGATGACAGAATTTTCATTCGTGGGGGAATTATTCCTGTGGGTGAAACAGGAGGAGAGATTTTGCAATCTCAGAATAAAATAGGGAAAAATGAAAGAGAAAAAAAGGAGTGTAGATGTTTGCTGAGCATGTAGTCCGCGGAGAGAGTCTTTGTGTGTGCTTCCACGGGTCAGCCGATGTCAGTGTTGTTCTGTGTGTGAAAAAAGGTCCTGTGGCAGGAACATTAAAGTAATTTACACCACTCATGAAAATCACACGCTCATCTCCAGGAGCCTGTCAGAGGAGTGTTTGTAATGGGAAGATTACACGACTGTAACTCAGGTTTCTCTCTCTGTTTTTCTCAATGTCTTTCTTCCGGCAGATGGGATGAACTGTATGAATAAGGACCATGGCTGTGCCCATATCTGCAGAGAGACTCCCAAAGGTGGTGTGGCGTGTGAGTGCCGCCCAGGATTTGAGATAGCCGAAAATCAGCGTGACTGCAAATGTATGTATCAGCTTACCGAAATTACTGATTTTACAAATATCAATCTGTTCCCTCTCTCAGAATCCTAAAAATGTCATACTTAAATTATGTAATCCCTGGCCAGAATATATATAATTTAAAATAAATGTATATATTAAATTCATAAAAAAAAATAATAATAATAATAATATATATATATATATACTGTAATAATTTATAATTATTATTAGAATTTTTTTATTTATTAAAATTAATTATTTTATAATATATATTTTTATTGTATTAATTGATAGTATTTTTAATTGTATTTATTTCAGGTATAAAACCTTTAATAAAAGGGGGAAAATACTTGATTTAAAATGACCACATAATTATAATTGATGTAGCTACAAATTATAATGTCATCATGTATGTATTGATCTCATCCAAGTTAATGACACTTGTTTAGATTCTTTTCAAGTGGTATGAAAAATCCCTTCGTTTTTCCTTTCGGCCACAAGTTGGCTTCTCAATATACATCTCAAAGGAAAACGGCTGGTGGCATCAAAGCTAAACAACAGGTTTACGGATTGATTTTAGTCTGTCCTCTAATACTGATCTCTCCTTAAACAAACCACCTCAGCCACTGATCTGTCAAGGACGTATTAGTTATAGTGCTGTGGCTCTGGCCTGAACATCTGGAGAACTTTCATCTACAATTCGTCATTCTTCTATTTTTAATGCTAGTGGGAAAACCGTGGACCAAAGTCCTTGAAATTCTTGTTCATTCAAAGTATTGCACAATGTATTAGATGTGAAATATCCGGTCAGTCTCTTTGTCCAGCCAAAGCACTTTCACAACAACAAAAGATACTGGACATATTACTGGACATAAGTTTATTTTTCTATCCTAAATATACAAGATTATATACATTTTTATTTAGCATTTTTCTCCATCTGTCCATGACTAAATATGTACCTTGATTAAAAGGGTGTCCATGGCGGTACACTTTTCTTTTTAGCCCTCCTTACAGTTCTTGTGTGTTACCAGTGACATGTAACTATGGAAACGGTGGTTGCCAACACACATGCGATGACACCGACGTGGGGCCCGTGTGTGGATGTCATCAGAAATATGCCCTGCATTCGGACAGCAAGACCTGCATTGGTAAGTCGCTCTCTCTCATACGCACACACACACACACACTGCCGTTTAGCTCTTCTAGCAAAGTTCTTCACGGAAACCTTGGCCTCGTCGTATTTACACAATGAGCACAGGGGAGAGAGTGAGGTGAGTGAGCTTTACCAGGGTTATAAGTGCAAGGCTGTTTCTGACAGATTGGACAGAATGTTTGTTGAAGGAGTTTTTGTAGGCCGGCCGAATGGTCCATATCACAGTTTCCGCACTGAGGGTCCCGGTACGCTGCGGTGAGAGAGTGCATTGGGTACGGCTAACCCCAAAGATTGGCCTCACATCTCAAAGACGAGCACCCCACATCGCAGCCCATGTGGCATCCAGGAACGAACTGGTTCCTTGTGGTTCGAGACTCTATAAACATATGCATTGTAGCGTCCTCCAGTCATGAAGCAAAGGCATAGTTCACCCAAAGATGAAAATTCTGCCATTATTTACTCACCCTCATAATATGGCAAACCTGTATGACATTTTGTCTCCGGTGGAATATGAAAGGAGATTTGCACATCTCTTTCCATACTGTGAAATCAATGAGTGGAGGCTGTTGAGCTACAAAAGTAATATAAAAGCACCATAGAAGTTACAAATCATAAAAGTCTCAAATCTCATTTTTGTTCACAAATAAATCTGGTGTGGTTTTAAAGCACAGTGTTTAATGTGCACAAATGCAAATTATATTTGCATATAATTTTATAGTGTTTTTTTTGTAGGGATGCATGATAAATGGGATATACTGCTTTTTATATTTGTGCATTCTCATTGCAGCATATTTCTACATTTAGATTGCCTAAGGCTCAAAGTTCAGTAAACATGAATAATTTATGAATAGTTTCATAACACTATTAAATATAATCTTTATTTTAGAAGGACTATTCATTTTTGTACTGTAGATTATAATGTTATAATGACTAAATACCATTTAAAACAATATTCGTAACATATATGTAGCAAAATCATCAGTATCAAACAAAATTTTAGTATCAGTGCATATGGTGTATGTACCTTTTTTGTAGCTTTACAACCCCTGTTTTCATTCACTTTTATAAGATGTATAAGAGAAGTGTAACTATTTTGTCTAATAAAGCTACTAAAATGACCCCAAAAATGCTCTCTAATGAAATGTGCATACATTTAAATATGACTTGACAGGTTTGTCGTTAGTAATGATGACGAGAAGAGAAAACTTAGAGATTGAGCTCATGTTTCATGTTTCATCTGCAAATCCCAGCCCATGTGGCATTCATGAGAGCATCAAATCTGGATGGCAGTGATTTCCAATGCTTGCTTTAGCAGTTAGCAGCTAATTCAATGATGGAAAAGCCTATTCGTTTTGACACTCGGGGAGCGACACCACTAATTTGGTCATTCATCTTCTCGTCTGGCTTTCATGCTCTCATTGTCTCACGCACACAGCTCCATGCGACTGTTAGAGCAGAAAATGAGACTTCTGATGTACCTTTGCTCTAGCGAAAGAACGTAAGGATGGGTTGGGTGAGAGAGAGATGTGTGTACTTGTGTCGGTTTGGGAAGATGAGCTCGATGATGGAAATTTCATCGCTGAACTCTTTATGTGCAAAACACATTCATCATCCTGATAATGGTGGGAAAGCCAATGGAGTTCTGCCACATTTGCAGAAAGGGAAAACTTTATACGCCATGCGGGTGCGGCTGCATCCAGGGGCAATACTTCAGAAATGAAGAGGAAAAGGGGTTTTCTTTCTTTTTCAGCTGCAGGTAAGTTTAATTTTCATGCTTGTTTTCTTAGGGTGAACCTCATGTCCTCTGCGATGTTTGACTGGCTTTTATAAGTTGTTGTGCCAGCATGTGTGGATGAGTTCCAAAGAGCATCTTTTATGTCATTTGGCTCTCACAAGCCTTTGCGGTCTCCTCAATGAACTTGCTGAAACTGTAGGCCAGCTACCACATCATTAGCTGATGAAAGTTTCTTCTTGTTACGAGACTACATACGCCCCAAGTTTAACATTTAGATCAGTCGTTATCATTACTCAAGGTGTGCGTAAGCATAAAACCTTCCAGACAGTGTGTGTGCACATGAGCTGGGACTAAAACGTTGCAATGAGGAGATTGAGACTTTGTAGTTGGCAGGTGGGTTTAATGGGCTCAAATGGGCTTGTGAGCAAGTGAAGGGTCATCAGTCATCAGAAGAGCACAGGAAACACATTTACATGTATTTTATCGCACCTCAGTGTGAGTGTGACCAATCAGATCCTCACACTCAGATATTCCAAGATCTTTAGTGACATTAAAAGTGTATTTGAAGGTGCACTTTGTTTATGTTGTGCCAGTATATCAGTCATCTTGAACTTAATGGCATGGATGCAAATGCACAAATGCCTTATTTATAATTAGACATGATTGAGTTTTACACAAGCTAAATTGTCCAGCAGGATGGTTACAGAGATAAAATAAGTACTATTTGGCTGGTCACGTGATCTCAAAATGGTGACCATCGTGAGGTGACTTGTAGAGTAAAACAGCTTTTATTATGCAATTGTTTTGACTTAATCTCATGTGGTTGTACATATTTTTCTTCTACTATTTAAGATTTTGTTGTACAAAATATTTTAATGAAAGGAAAACTGTGCACCGTTTGAAGGGATAGTTCACCCCAAAATGAAAATGTCATTGCAAACCTGTATGATTTTCTTTCTTCTGTGAATTAATAAAATAATATATTTTAAATAACTGTTTTTGAAATAAAAAGTAAATAGGGTCCACTGCTGTTTTGGACCCTTTAAAGGTACACATTAGTACCTTTTAAAAGGGAACCGCCTCAGTGATAGCTTTTGTACATTTTTTCTGAGTGTGTGGGGGAAAAAAATAGATTTTTCAAAATATTGTCTTTAGTTTCCTGCAAGAAAGTAAGTCAGTCATTCAGGTTTGCAATGACATGTGGGTGAGAAAATGACTGAATATTGATTTTTGAGTGAACTATGGCTTTAAATAGTTAGCTTTTTAGAAATGAATATGAATCTGTTAAGCAGCTATTTTTTATGGTTGTATACACACACTTCCATTGGCCACAGGATCATAAGCACAAAATTGTGTTTTGTTGTACCTGCTGATTGCCATACACTGGATTGGTTCTTCTCTCTCTGGCAGCTTAGAGCCCGGAGCAAGCTCTCTCCCATCAAACTCAATCAACTTTTCCTTTCCAGCCTCCACGGAGCAACACCAAACGGCCGCAGGGACCAGAAGAGGAGTGTAGAGACTGCTCCCACCCCATCCCTGTCTCCCCTCTCCTCCTTTCTTCCTCCTCCTCCTCTACTTCTCTCTCTGTCTCTGTGGACCCTTGCTGTGGTCTGTGTGTTTAGCTGTGCTGTGTGGGTCTGGTCTTTCCCTGTGTTTAGCACTCCTTTAGGATCCCCCTTTCGCTCCAGTGTGTGCCGTGTCTCATGGGCTCCCTGCTCTTACTCCTGCCTCTCTGGTGAAAGTTACTGATTGCCTGTCTTGTCTGCAATTTAAAGGGTGATTCTGACTGGAATAAAGAGGTTTATAAGCAAATCTACTTACGAATGCAAGAAAGAAAGGGTAAAACGGGTTAAACGCACCTCTCAATTGCAGCCTGATCAACTGTAGCGCCCCCACCAATCAGAAAACAGCATCCCCTCTGACCAGCCAATCTGTACACCAGTCCCGCCCCCTGCCTGACCCTCTGAAATCATCCAGCCAATGGCATCTCCTCGTCCTTGACCCCCCTCCCACAACAAGCATGAACCAACCCCATCTGCAACCTTGAGTAAAAAGAGTCACTAAACAATGCAAAACTGGCCTCCACTCCACTTTCATCTGTCACTCTTTTTTTCATTTAGAGCGTTTAGAGCTCTCTCCTCCTCATGCTAGTTGCATGTTTTTCTTCTCCCTGCACTCTCGCTTTCGTCTTATCGGCTCACTTCCTGTCCTCTCACACTAACGCACGAGCTGTCATTCGCCTGCATGGTTTTGTCAGTGTGAAATTTCTTTCTATTCCGTTGTTTTCCCTTCTTTATTGGAAAAAAACATTAATAGTAACCCCTCTGTGCTTTTTTATGGTTACTGTAGTCACATTAGAGGTAGTGGATTATTGATAAGTTTGTCTTTTGCTTATTTAATAATTGTTTCTGTGACATCGCACTCACTCCAACCTCTGATTGGTGGAGTCCTCTAAATGGGGCCAGTCAGAGCCAAGTCTGTATACACGCAAATCATAAACACACAAATAGTACAGTCAGATTTCTATAAACATGCGCACCCAACGTTATTCTAGTGTCCTCCAGTCTGTGACTGAAGACGGGAGGACAAACAGACTTTCAGTGCCTGATCTTAAAGAGAGTGTTCACCCAAAGACATTTACTCTTCCTCATGTTGTTCCAAACCTTTATGATTTAATTTCTTCTGTGCAAAGCAATAGAAGATGTGGAAAAAATAGGAAGAATGTTCATGCTGCTTTTCTTGTGTACGATGAAAGTAAATGGGGACAAATGCTGCTTTTCTTGCGTACAATGAAAGTAAATGGGGACAAATGCTGTCAAGCTTCAAAAACAACAAAAAAGCACAAAAAATCTAGTCACAGGTCTCAATTTCGATGCGTCATTTTTGAATTTATGCAAACGCAAATAAGATGACTTTCAGCAAATAAAGATTTAACATTTGGTCTGTTCCTTACACAAAGTTATCATATGGCATCAAAAACTTTGAACTCGTACGTTCAAATATGGCACATCAAGACGCATGTCTTTGACATTAAACCTGGCATGACACATCTTGATGCACCATATTTGAATCTATGCAAACCAAAATACTTATGTCTTCAGAAGCCTACAAATATTGTCAGATGGGCTGCATTTATGGTGCATTTTTTTAGAGCTTGACAGTCTCTGTCCCCTTTCGTTTAACAGAAAAGAGCAGTGTGAACATTTTGTTTAGTATCTACTATTGGGTTCTACCAAAAATGAAATTCAGACTGGTTTTGGGACGGAAATAATGAAAGAACAGTCATTTTGGGGTGAACTGTCCCTTTAAGGCAGACATCCACATCCTGATTGGCCCTTCTTGCCTCCACCCATTCAGGATTGGCTCCCTTTGGCCCAGAACCCCGCCCCCTTACACTCTAACACCAATCCTGTGCTTGTATCTGCATGCTCGGAAGCCATTACCGTCCTCACGACATGCGCCCGGCCGTTCCCTACACTCGGAAAGTGGTTTTCTGCATTGACTCGACTGTCAAAGCCAGTTGTAATATGTGTTCCATAGACAAACAGGCAACCAGCGCTGCCCCAGACTCTTTCATTCATCCACCTCTCGGCATGCCCCACCTTCCTCTCATGGATCCCATCATGAGACCTCCATCCTTCTCATGTCATCCTCCTTTCAGCTCTTCCTCTGTCACTGAGTGTGTCCTTTCTGTGTCCTGTTTTGTCGTCATCTCATGATCATGCAGTTTGACTTGTATTCATCCTTCCCCTTCTGTTTCTGTATCTCTATCTCTCTCTCGCTCTCCCTCCTCCACTGCTTGTCCTCTCTGTTGCTGAGGTAAACAAGTGGCCGTTTGATATGGAAGACGAACTACAACGGAAACAGCATCTTACTGTCAATCTCAGTCCCTCCCGTCCAAACCCTGTCCACCTTTTGTTAAGCTCCTCCCACATTCTCATGTTCGTTTTTTCCCTCATTTCGGGAGATCTTGATATTCTTTAATTTGTTCATGTGATTAACACTCTAACAGGGTTATTTGCACTTCTTCATGGCTTTACGCCTCTTGGCTTTGGTTTGGGCTCAAACGCCAAGATGGTCAGGCAGCCCGCGTCCTGGCATCTACGTCCACGTCAGCGGGGGCGTGCGCCAGAGGCGGGTCGGCCTGTTGCAGGGCTGTCTGTGCGGGCGATGGACATTGGGCTTCTCATTAACCTGCTCCTCCCTGTTTGTCCCCTGTCACTTGTGTTTTAGAGAAAGATGAGGCTGCAATTGAGAGCTCTGAATTCAATACCACGTCAGTAGCTGATGTGGACAAGCGGGTGAAACGTCGTCTACTTATGGGTAACTCTTTTCTTCCTCTTTCTATGTGTTGCCATGGCGCTTGTGCTTCTACCCCCTTCTTTCTTTCTGTCCTTTAGTTTGTTTGAGTTGCTTTGCTTTCCTTTGCCCCACCCCCGAGGTCACTCGTTCGATATTTCTGTGTCTGACCCTACTACAAATTAGAGAATGTCCCTTCAAACATGACAAGGTTCCTTTTGCACTCTCCTCAAACTGTCTTCGATGCCGTCGCCTCTTCTCTTTGACAAAATAACACGACTAACAACTGACCGCTTCCATCCACTCCCGTTTCCGAAGACGGCAACAAAAATAACACTGGATTGCTCTACACTGGATAGTAAACCAATCCTCGCTTTTCCAGTTGAACGTTTCACTGTATGACTTCAACATTAGGCCAGTTTTAGACAGTGACTGGTTGAACTGGAGGAGCATTTGTGGGCTGAATACTGAAAATAATGGCAGGATAATTTTATGGAAGAAGAATGACATGAGGGTTAGTTCAGACCGTTCCAGATCATAGGATGCTGTGGGCTGTGGTGAACCGCAGCGGAAGATGCCTGACATAATTTTTTACGCTCTATTAATAGTATGTGTTCTAAAAAATTAAACATTGGCATTTATCATCTGCCCGCATTTGCCCTCTGTCATCTGCGCTCCATAAACTTAGTGTCTGTAAATTAGTCTCTCCCTGTTTTAAAGTCAACATGAAATGCCAAACCCATTTTACTTTCATACTTGCACTTTTCTAATTGAGTCGAGCTTCAATTAGAAAAATGTAGGGTTTGATTTTATCAATTGAGCATTGATTGGTCATGAAAAATGGGTTTTAAATACCAAAATGCACTAATAAATGCTAAATATTTTGTCATTAATATGAAAAAAATTGTAGTGCTCCACTACTTCGAATTGGCTGGAAAAATGGACAAATGGTTTTTACCTGTATAATGGTGTAATTCATGACCCTTTAAGTGAGTGACGTGACATGTGGCCAAGTATGGTGACCCATACTCAGAATTAGTGCTCTGCATTTACCCCATCCAAAGTGCGCACACACACAGCAGTGAACACACACCCGGAGCAGTGGGCAGCCATTTTTTTTGCTGCGGCACCCAGGGAGCAGTCGGGGGTTCGGTGCCTTGCTCGTGGTATTGAAGGTGGGAGAGAGCTCTGTACATTCACTCCCCCCACCTACAATCCCTGTCGGTACAAGACTCGAACCCACAACCTTTGTGTTACGAGTCCGACTCTCTAACCATTAGGCCACGACTTCCCCTTAACAGAAAAAGAAAGTCATACAGCCAAAGCAAGTTATTCTATTGGATGCCTTTTTCTAACAATAATACTGTGCGTTGATGAATTGCTCACATTAAGACCAAGAATGTATTAAGAAAGTAAATAGGTCAACTTTGGTTTCATGTTGACTCTAATGTGTCTTTAATAGAAGAATGATCGTTTCCAGGGTGCCGAACAGAAATGCAGAATAAAGCTTTAGTTTCCAGTTCATCTGCTACAGTTAGCTCTCCTAAGAGAGAGAAGATAACTCACACAAACTCAAACCCCTGAAATATATCAGCCATTTAGCCATTTGTCATTGAATTCATGAACCAAGGCCAAGATGTTGTCAGACAGACAACAGATCTGCCTTTGTATGGCAGAAAAACTGTAAAGTATTTCGGAGGACAGACGAGACACCTTTTTTGAACTATATGAGGTCATAGAGGGCTCATTTGTTTTCTATTTAAAAACAAAACAAAAAAAAAATCATATATATATATATATATATATTTATAAGCATAGCTTCATCATGTAAGTGGCAATTGTTATTTATTAAATTTTTATTATAATGTAAAAACAAAAAATACAAATAATTAAAAATAATTTAACCAAATTACATTCAGTCCAGTTTTCGGTTCATACATTTCTCACTACCGATTGCTTTTGACAATTTTAGGTACACCCAGGAACCTGATGATGCATACATTTCTTTCTTTCAATCTTTATCACCTTCCTTCTTTCTCTAATAATAACTGAAATAGTGTCTTTGGTTTATGACATTACTTTCTCCTCCCTGTAGTACTGTAGCTGCGTTGAAGAAAGACAAAAGGTTAACCCTCCTTTTTGCTTCTCCCTCATTTCAGTTTGAGTTTGCTGCCCCCCCCCCCCCCCCCCCCCCCCCCCCCCACTCCGTTTTACTCTTTCTTGTCCTTTGT
>NW_015505330.1:1313111-1362138 GCF_001515645.1 Sinocyclocheilus grahami
CCCCCCCCCCCCCCCCCGAGCTGATATTGAATTATTTTCTTCCCTGTAATGTGTTTCTGTTCCTTTTTTGCATCCTACAATGCCTAGGAATGTTTTATGGATGGGCTGGAGCTTTTTTAAGTTATTTTCTTATTTTTGTATATGATCTCTATGCTCTTTTTGTAACATACTGTATACAGTGCTTTGCGAAAGTATTGATTTTTTCTTTCATGTTTTGTTGTGTTCCAGCCTTATGTTAAACCGCTTTAAATTACTTTTTTTCTCACATCAATCTACACTCCATACACCATAATGACAAAGCACAAAACTTTTGATAAAATTTTTTGTAGAAATATAAACTGAAACAATTCCATGGCATAAGAATTCATAACCTTTTCTGGGACACTTAAAATTTAGCTCAGGAGCATTCATATCACTTGTAGATGTTACTACACTTCGAGTGGAGTCAACCTGTGGCAGATTTATTTGAATGAGTATGATTTGGAAAGGCACACACCTCTCAATAAAGGTCTAACAGCTGAAAATGTATAGCAGAGCAAAAACCAAGCCGTGATGTCAAAAGAACTGCCTGTAGAGCTTAGAGACAGGACTGTGTCAAGCCACACATCTGGGGAAGAGTTTTGAAAAAATATTCTGCTGCATTGAAGGTTCACAGAAGCATGTAGCCTCCATTATCCATAATGGAAGATGTTTGGAACATCTAGTACTCTTCCTAGACCTGGCCTCCTGGCCAAACTGAGAAATTGATGGAGAAAGGCCTTGGTTAGACTGGTGACCAAGAAGCTGATGGTTACTCTGTTTGAGCTCCATGATCATATATGCAGATGGGAGAAACTTACAGAAGGACAAACATCACTGCAACACTCCACCGATCTGGGCTTTTTGGAGGTGTGGCAAGACTCAATCCTCTCCTCAGTTAAGATACATGAAAACACACTTGGAATGTGCAACAAAGCACCTAAAGAACTCTCAGATTGTGAGAAACCAGATTCTCTGGTCTGATGAACCTCAAATCCAAGCATCATGTTTGGAGGAAAGCAGGCACTGCTCATCACCTGCAGAGCACCATCCTAAAAGTAAAGTGTGCTGGTAGCAGCCTCATGCTGTGGGGCTGTTTTTCAGCGGCAGGGACTGAGGGACTCGACAGAGTAGAAGGAAAGCTCAGCACAGCAAAATATAGAGATAGCCTTAATGAAAACCCAGTCCAGAGCATTCAGAACCTCAGACTGGGCAGAAGGTTTACCTTCCAACAAGACAATGAACCTAAACACACAGCAAGAGTGGCTTATAGACAACTCTGTGAATGTCCTTGAGCGGCCCAGCCAGAGCCTTGGATTGAACCAAATCAAACATTTCTGGAGAAACCTGAAAATGTGCGTCTGCCCCCATCTAACCTGACAGAGCTTGAGAGGTGAAGAGGTGAGGAGAAGAATAGCAGATAGTTGCCAAATGCTGATGTGCAAAGCTTGTCGCATCATACCCAAAAAGACTTGAGGCTGTAAAGTTGCTTCAACGAAGTACTTAGTTAAGGGTATGAATACTTATGCAATGTACCTATTTCAGTGTTTTATTTTTAATAAATTTGCAAAGTTGTCACAAATCTGTTTTGTGCTTTGTCATTATGGTGTATGGAGCAGAGTATGTGAGCGGAGCGCGGAGTGGAGCGGTGTGATTTTGAATGGAGCTAGGAGCCGATTTTTTTAAAGTCGGAGCGTCGTGGTTTTCATTCGATCCAAGAACGCTCCACCACCGCTCCATCACGAGTACAATTCATGCCAACAGCCCGTAATATCACTGCACATTTAGCAAGAATTCATGTTAAACATTTAGCTAGCTTGATAGAGAAGGATCACTCAAATCAGAAAGAATGTGAAGGCAATATTGACTGCAATGGACACAGCGGGAAGTTATAGGGTAGTTATTAAGGAATTTGTTTGTTCCCTCTAGATACTGAATATTTTCAGGTGAAATCATGATTTAAACAGGTACAACACTTATTCACACGCAATCGCTCTCTCAATAATGCATTCAAACAAATGTAATCTTACAGTACTTCTACTGCATCCGATTTCAAATGAGCAGAAATCTGTTAGAAATGCAGCGATCCGTAGGTAAAATAATTGACGAAAACTTAGTTATTTTCATCACAAACAAAATTTGCACTGCAAAAAGCATCAATAGCCTACCTTTTAATGCTGACAACCATGTTATTAGCTTGTCATGTGGTAGGAAAAAAGTTTGCACACTAGTGTTCCAATAATCCACTTTGAAACGCTCCTGTCATTTTATTTATTTTCTTTTTTTCTTTTAATATATGTTATGAACA
Source organism: Sinocyclocheilus grahami (assembly GCF_001515645.1). Lineage (NCBI taxonomy): Eukaryota > Metazoa > Chordata > Actinopteri > Cypriniformes > Cyprinidae > Sinocyclocheilus > Sinocyclocheilus grahami. The sequence continues at coordinate 1,315,438 of NW_015505330.1, forward strand.
GAACTGTGATATTTCAAACATACTGAAATACTTTAGCCGTGGAGCGAAGGCGATGCGGTGTTTCTGATATCAGTGAGCGAGGAGTGGAGCGGGAGCGGGAGCAGGAAATGGTGAACCCGGAGCGGAGTGATTATTAAATGAGTGCGGAGGGGAAATTGTTGCTGCTCCACTCCGCTCACATACTCTGGTATGGAGTGTAGAATGATCTGGGGGGAAAAAAGTAAATACTTTCGCAAAGCATTATATATATATATAAAATTATTTTAATATAATAATATAATAATTATATTCATAATTATTTTATGATATATTTTATATATATTATATTCTAACAAATTTTTCATATAACAAAGAGTGACAAATTTAAGGGGGTCTGAATACTTTCCGTACCCACTGTATAGTCAAGAGTTGTGAAGAGGTTGTGAAGAGTTTTAAGAACTTGTCGATAAGTCACATGTGATGTCATCATCGTCTAACTCACTGACCTCATTATTTCACCCGTCTAAGATCATATTCCAAGTTTCATGATATACAAATGGGCCCGTTATGACAGATTCACACGAATAGCTTGGCTTTGCATGTGAGTGTTTGTGCAAGTGTGTGTGTTCTATCACACAAGAGCCACAGGAGAACGCTAGATTTGACACTCGGCGTTCCCGCTTCATCCTGCCCTCCTGTCACAGCTGGGGCCAACAGCACCAGGATGTGACCGATCCTGACAAATTAAACTGGAAAGTCGGTGTCAGAAAGAAAGCTGCTATTGTACCCAGGCATGATGGGAAACCCAGAGACTGGAAAGGAGGAGAAGAAGAAGAAGAGAAAGTGAGACACCGACCACAAGGAGGTGTTTTTAAAAGGTGGTCACTTAGCAGCAGGGGGGAATTGAAGGAATTTGATCTAAATAAACTGCCATGTGTCGGGCACATGTGGAAAGGGGCTGATTCTGATGCGTTGACCTCCGGAGCGTGATACAAATAAACGTCACACACCTCTGACCAACTGTCTCTCGGCACCGACCGTTCAAGATGGTGCACAGCCCGGATTTACCACCTCATCTGAAAGTTGTTGAAGGCAATGAAGCCCTCGATGTGAGGAAGGCCTGTGTGGTTTCCTCCACCTCCCAAAGAAGGGCCACTTTTCAGCAGTGGGACGTTCATGTCAAATTCTCTCCAGTCGTCTGTGGACTTCTAGTTTTATCTGGCCATTCGCCAACAGGAGCGGCGAACAAGCACATGATGGCTGAGGAATCTTCATCTTTCGTCATGGAGATATATATATATAAACATACAAATCCATCAATCTGAAGACCACACCCATTTAGAGTTAGCCACACCCCTTTTTGAGAACATTTGGTGCAGACATTCACAGCTAACTTAATCAAACGTTTGCGTGTCCCATGTACATGTCCCAGGGCAAAAGACAGTCCAGCTGTTCTTGGAGCAGTTGAACTGCCCATAGCATTAGACTCTAATAACAGGGTCTTTTGACATGCTTAATAAATCATTAACAGAAAGCTTTTTCATCCACTCCTCCATCCCGCAGAAAAAAAACCCCTCCTGTTTTGGATGGAGATCTTCTATGCCTTGACTCTTTTGTGTCCTCAGCCAAATTTCCTGTGGGTCTTTGTCTTGGATTGTGTGGTCAACAAAAAGCAAACATGACTTAAAGCAAAGATCCCAAATGGACATGTTGGCTCCCAACCTGACAGTAAATCTTCTGACCTGGAAAATCAGACTTCGTTGTAGTTAACCTTGCACCGAGTGCTAACTAGTTGTGATTATGGGCATAAAATCGGGTCCAATAAGAGCACATCTGATGTGTAATGTGGAGTGAGTTTGGACCAATGAGATTTCACAGTGGTTGGAGCTACTGACAAATCTCATGCAAATATGTGGCTGTTTTTTGCATAAAATGATCATGTTTTACATGAACATGATTGTGTGATGACATCACATTATAAGACAAGTTAGCAGCTGGAACCTTAGTTGCATATTAAGATTAATAGATTACATTTCATATATGAGTAAAACAATTTCATATGCATTCAAATGCAAGTAAAACGCAATGTTCTCAGTTTAACTGCTTATTTTGACTTTCTCTCCACAGCCATTCATGTGACAAGACTAACCCTCTGCCTTCCATGCACCCTCAACCCAAACGCTGTCCGTTTTCTGATTTCCCCTCTGTTAACTTTAACCTCAGGAAAAAGCACAACCCTTTCCTTTTTTATTAGTTTTTTTATTTCACATTTTGATTGACCAAGTTGCCAAGGAAGTCTTTATATTTGGCTTTTGGAGGTCTGAGGGACGGTTCTGATTTCATGCAGTATGTGTTTTATGTTTGTCATGAACCTTCTAAGTGAAGGTTCATGACAAGTGAAATGAAGTCTTCTAAGTAAAAGTGCTGTATTAGTTTCGTGATTCCTAATAAACCACCAGCTGCACCCATTGGGATTCATTTTTTACATGCACCCTTCCAAAAAAAAGTAGTTGCGGTCAAGCCTAGCTCTCAAAACAACTGCACATCCTCACTTAGTTCTTAGTTAACCGTGTCTAATGCTGTCAACAACTGTTGAAAAGTGATTTCTAATTGTGTTTATGCTCCCTTACTTCCTCTGCCTGTCCCATTCTGTGTGTTTGTTTACCCAGAGACCTGTGCGGTGAACAATGGCGGTTGCGATCGCACCTGCAAGGACACGGCCACCGGGGTGCGCTGCAGTTGTCCGGTGGGCTTCACCCTTCAACCCGACGGCAAGACCTGCAAAGGTCAGTGTAGATGCGTGTTGTTTGTGCGACTTGTGTTTAAAGTTGCACGGAGCATGTCCTGATTTCCTCCCTCCGTGTGCTTCTGAATGTCAGGGAACAATTTGAGATTTCCTGTATTTAGACTGCAAGGCTCGGATTAAATTGGAGACACGTTATTAGATGAATTCTTTTGCTCGAAATGGTCAGGTATTGGCGGATGTGTGAGGGTGTGTGATCCCAAGCCAAGACCAACTGGCTTTACATCCGTTTGTCCTGTCGTGTGGAATGGGTCGGTGATGGCTGTGTTGTTGTTGCTTTGGCTGCGAAGCATTTCTTCTTCCGAAATTCCAGCTTTGACGTCAATGACCAGGGGTTTCAAAGTATAACTACCGCGGAGCGATCTTGGCATGGTATGATGGTGGGTTCTCTCTAAACAAACACACTCAAGAACTCACTGGCCATACTATGGTCCAAGAGACCAGCACACTTCAAGATGAATCACTTCCTGTTCTACCTAAATTGGTGATGGCGAACAAGTATCTCTTTACCTGTGGGTCACTTCAGGAGAATGTGTCTGAAATTGGCTGCTTTTTCCTTTTCATTTTCTTGAGTGGTTGCTGTAGTGACGAGGCGTGGTCATGTGACGTTTCTTCAAGAAGGAAGAGAATGTAGCACGTATGTGCGTAAAACAGCCCCGTCTGCGCCATACAGTGAGACGCCTCTGCAAACCAACCGCTGTTTGATTAGTGAGGCTGTCATACAAAACCACACACACATATAAACACACAATCATAGCGTCATCCTGAGGTTAGAAGGCCTTTAAAGACCTTTCTTTTGTGTGCTGATACATTTCCTGTTGAAACAGGAAGTTTGGGCGAGACCCTTTTTTGTAAATAATCAAGAGGTTCTAGTTTCCATCACAGCCGCTAGAATGATTTGCTGCTGAAAGCAAGTGTTTAATTGGGGGAAAAAATGGTGTGTGCAAGATGAGGCATCAATATTTTACTGTAAAGTAGAAATACTGTAAATCTAGAAAAATAATGTAAAGAAGTTAAAATAAATAAATATATATTTATATACATTATATATATATCTGCTGGGACATAGTTAATCCAGCCTAAGCTGGTTTGCATGTTTTTAAGATGTTTTTAAACTGTTTAAATCAACATGAAAAGGTTAATTTTGTCAACTTTTTAGGCCTTTAAAGGTATAGCTCACCCAAACATGAAAATTACCCCATGATTCACTCACCCTCAAGCCATCCTAGTTGTGTAAGACTTTATTCTTTCAGACAAATACAATCAAAGTTATATTAAAAATGTCCTGGCTCTTCCAAGCTTTATAATGGCAGTGAATGGCTGCGTATTTTTTGAAGTCCAATAAAGTGCATCCCTATATCATAAAAAGTACTCCACATGGCTCTGAGGGTTAATAAAGGCTTTCTGAAGTGATTTGATGTAAGAAATATATGCATATTTAAAACTTTATGAACCATAATCTCTAGCTTCCGCTAACTGTCGTACGCTCGTTCATGAGAGAGTGGTGTTCCAGCGGATGATGTAGGACGTAGTTACCAGAAGCTAGAGATTGTGGTTTATAAAGTTTTAAATATGGATAATTTTCTTACACAAACGCATCGCTTCGCTTCGGAAGGCCTATTATTAACCCCCCGTGTGGAGTACCTTTTATGATGGATGGGTGCACTTTATTGGACTTCAAAAAATCAACAGCCATTCATTGCCATTATAAAGGACATTTTTAATATAACTTAGATTGTATTCGTCTGAAGAAAGTCATATACACCTAGGATGGCTTGCCAGTGAGTAAATCATGAGGTAATTAAAATTTTTGGATAAACTATCCCTTTAAGGCTTAATACCACAAAATGTCAATTTTATGGGGTCTTTAAAATTTTCCAACTGTTTTATCTTGTAACATACAATAATGTACTTTTTTGTGTTTTAATAATGGCATTAGTGTATTGTGTTAGCATGCTCAAAAATGTGTCCTTGAGGGCAAGATGAGTCAACATTTTACTGTATAGTAGAAATACTATAAATGTATGTAATTATGTAGAAATATATGGTAAAGATGTAAAAATATATGTATATATATTGTAAATCTATATATCTGCTGGGGAAACAAAAAACACTTAAACCATCTTAAGCTAGTTTGCATGTTTTTAATCTGGTTTAAAATGGTATCCCAAACTGGACAAGCTGTTAATTGGCCGAAACCTTTTGAAACCATCCGACAGACCAGACTGGGAGACCAGCGTACTATTTTAGGCTGGTTTAAACTTTTTTCAGCATGGATAATTTCATTTTGTCAGCTTTTAGGAGCACGTCAGCATAACAATGGCTTTAAAGTTCATAGAAATGAACTTCACTGAAGTTCAATTTGATGAGATCTTTCAATTTTATTTTTTAAATTTTTTTCAATTTTATGAGATCTTGTGACACAACTATGTATACTTTTTTGTGAGTTTGAATGTGATGGCATTACAGAGGTGTTTTGTGTATCTCTGTGTTTGTACTGTAAGATGGATGTTGGTCTGGTTCGGCTGTGACCTGCCCTAATAATTAGGCCCGCCTGAGGGTCTGCCTTCATAAATCCAGCACAAGGCCTTAGATCTACTCACTGACACACCATTTATCACACAGACACTCATGCACTCACACACGTACTTTTGGGTCAATTATCACAGGTGTGCTGTGCCAGTGACCGCTTATTACTGCCTGTTAGTGAACTCTGTAAAAATAGCATGTAATCAAGCTCTTTAGTAAATAAGAACAAGGGTACAAAAACAGGGACGAGATCCACCTAAGGGATGTTTTATTGGACTCTGGCTGTGAACGTTAGATCTGACACTCTTGACGTCTTTGTTCAGTTAGGTAGCAACTGATCATCTGTATCAACATATGAGTTGATGCTCTGATGCCTCTGACTTCAAGCTGAATGGCTGGAGGTAGGACCCATAACAGGCTCAGAGTTCAATAAAGATTGCCCAATTTTATACAGGGCTATTATATATTCTTATATGATAGATTTCCATATATATATATATATATATATATATATATATAACAGAAATATAGAGTAAATGACCAAATGTTACATCTTTAACATTTATTTTGCTGATGGTAAATGGGTTAGATTTAAATCTGTGGAGGCCGGGACAGATGAAAGCACAATAATGATAGGTGTTCAGCCCTCATATGTAATTGGGATGTAAATGTTGTGCATAACAGAAAAGACACAAGTGCCACTTACATAATAACCCAGGCGACTCTGCATTTATGCCAACGTTAACCACAGACTAAACAGAAAAGTGCATCACATAGAGATCACGCTGCTAAGTGTGTGTGGGTGCGTGCAAATGTCTACAAGTGACCTTTCCTTATTTTTCCACTGTCGTCTTCACTTTATTTCTCTCACACTTTCTCTCCCCTCCTCACTGAGTGGTCTCGCAGGGAGTTGCCCCATTTTGTCTCTGTAACATAATCATTTCAATATAAACTATTTAGGGCATGTTTAAATGCCTGAATTTGATAAAAGGCCCTTCGTTGGCGATGACGGACAGGAGAGCCCGGCCAGCACGCTGACAGACGCACACTTGGATCACACTCGGGAAGATAGCGAGTGAGAGGGAGAGCGAGGGAGGATAGGGAGAGTGATTGAAACGACTGCGAACAGTTTCCAGATGTTTGATTAGAAGGTGTGTGTGTACGGTGTCATCGGGGGAAATGAATTATGGGAACGAACAGTTTGTTTTGTGTGCGTGTTCTCTCATATCTGTGTGTGTTTCCTCGTTCCGGCTGAAGGTACCCCAGGCACGTCTCCGCTGGCCTGTATACTTGCATGTTTGGGACTGAAATGGTTTGAAAGGAGAGTTTAGCTTTAGTCAACCATGCTGTTTATTGCTGTTCTGCTGCTAGACTAGAAAATATCTGTGCTGGTCTGTCTGAATCTATCATTGTCATTTATCACTTTAACTTTGAGTCTCATTTAATTACTCTGTGAACTAGCCAGAGTTTAGACTGCAAAAACAGTCTGAAACAATACCTAAAATAACTGTTTTAGTATGATTAACATTACTTTTCCATGTTTGCCAGTTCATATAGTTATGATCTATGTGATGTCGGTCAAAATGGTTTCAGTCGTTTCAGATTTGTTATTCACTTATTTCCAGATTAAGATTATTACAAAAAAAATAGTCCCCTTTAGAATAATGTACACTGATTTGTGAGTAATAAAACATAAACTTTTAAATATATTAGTTTTTGAATGACACAATATTATTATTACTTAAAAAAATAAAAAAATAATACAGTAAGTATAATAATTAATATAGTAATGACAATAGCAATATTAATAATAATTCTTACATTTTTGAATCATTATTATTATACTTATTAATAAAAAACAAAATATTTCATTTTTAATAATAATAATAATGCAATATCATTATGTAATAATAAAAATAAGCATAATAATTCATATAATAATAATAATTCTTACATTTATCATCATCATTATTAGTAGTAGTAGTAGTAGTAGTAGTAGTAGTAGTAGTGTTATTATTATAAAATGTAAATTAATAAACTAATAAGTGTTTAATTTTACACAAATATTTGGAAAATATAGTTTAGATTTTACCTGCACTACAGTTATTTAATTTTAGGTTGTCCAGGTTAGTAGAATTTAAATAGACATTCAGAATTAAAAAGATATTCAGTTTTGTTTGAGGAACTCAGAAGCAAATGAATTAGATACCTGTGAGCAGAACTAAATATTCTACTTTTTTTCCGAGTTAGATTTTTTAAACTGACTGTTCTTTTTACTTTTAAATTGCATGAAAACTCACAAAATCTAAAAAAATATTTAAAAATAAAATATTAAATTAAATGCACAAATGTTGTTGGGGTCTTTTCAGAAAGCTCACCTGTCCTCATACTCACCGATCAGCACTGTGTAAAGACTAGAGCTGGTAAGGGTCATAGCAGGTAGGGCTGCACGATCAATCGAAATTAAATCGCAAAGGCGATAAATAGTGATTAGGCAGAAGCTGTGATTGTCATGCGTATCTTTCAGTGAAGCACGGTTCTGTGATCAGCAGTAAATCTCCATCCGAAGGCCAGAGAAACTCCAAATATGCCTAGCAGAAGAAACCCAGGAAATCCCTATAGCGCAGTGCCAAGTCCGAGGTTTTCCCACGGAATTGGGCTACTTTAACACTGTTGCCGCGGGTTGTTTTTCATGTCCACGGGTTGAAGGGACCCCAATAAAGTGATATTTAGCCCCTAAAATGCGAATTTTACCAGGGCAACCCCACCAAAAAAAAGTGTATTTTATCCCCCGGAACGCAATTTTTATTGGGGACCCCCTCGAAACGCTTTTGGACTAGTTTTGAGTAGCAATTGGGTGGGTTTTGTTGTGAAAACCTGGCAACCCTGCTATAGCTGGGTTGCCAGGAGATTATATAACAGAAGATTTAACTGCTTTCATTAATTCAGCGTGACTAATAAACACACGACAACGACAATATATGGTTTATCTGAGTTCGTCTTATTATAATTTTTATTATAATAAAGTATATAATAATGCAGACATAGACTTTATCACTGCTTAGAATACTATGAAATATGTTGCGTGCCTTATTCTGTGTAAGAAGCCACATCATCTCACAGAAGGATTTATTTCAAACACTCGACTGACATTATGAAGTGAGTTTGGAGTAAAAACATGTTATTAAATGTGGTATTTTCACGTGCTTTCAGATTGAGCAGCATTTACTACACTGAGCCGTAGTTCACTGACAAGCGACGCAAACAGATTTCATAATCGCGGAACGATTTCTTCGATTTCATAATCGCGCGATTAATTTGCGATTATGAATGCGATTTTGCGTAGCTTGTCAGTGAGCTACGGCTCTGTAGTAAATGCTGCTCCATCTGAAAGCACATGCTGGAGATTTACTACTAATCACAGAACCGGCTTTACTGACAAGATACGCATGACAATCACATTCGATTAATCGTGCAGCTCTAATAGCAGGCCTGTTTTCTCCATCAGTTCTCCAGTTCTCTCTCTAAACGGGACAGTGAGCTCTGGCACAGAGGATCCATTTGTATTAATAAACGCCGAGCCCAGTAATCCGCACAATAGCAGCCAGTCGGCATCACCTCGGATGACACTGGCCCCGACGGACCCCGTGCGCTCCGAAGAGTTTTAGTGTCGGGGGCGAAATCACGCTGGTTTTTCCTGGCGGCTCTGGACAAGCAGCGCCTGTGTTATTACATGGCAAAATCCCTTTATGAACAAAGCAAATAAAACAGGCCATTTAAATCTCCAAAAAATACACTGGCGCGCTCAACGGTGCATTTCTCAGAGATTAGCTAGCCTGAGGTGAGCAGCCTGAAAACGATCTGCAAAAACGCTCCTTTTGTTGAAAACTCTGTCCCAACTTATTTGTAGAGGTTCATGTTTCCACAAATGTATTCATTTTAATTGCTTTTTTTCTCTAAATATTTGCTAAGGCTACACACATCCCTGAGTACAGACAAGCTCATGGGGATTCCACATTCTTCTTGCAAGCTTGCTTGCTTGCTTGCTTTCGAATCAGATCAGGTTAGCGTAGCACTTGTTTTTTAAGGACGTTTCTGAGTGCCGTGTGTGTTTGCTCTCCTCGATTCTGATCGAAAATCGATGTAGATGAATCCTCGCAGCCTCTCGGTCTTCACCCCTGCAGTTGTTTATCATTTACAGATGTGAAAAATGTCCAATGTTTGCTTAAACTCAAAGCTTATTTAGTCTCATTAAACTTCATTATGTGGAATATCATTAGCCCCCTGCCTGCGCTAAGGAGCCATTGGAATAAAGTGCAAGTGTGTGTGAGTGTGTATAAGGGACGTGTGAATGCTAAATCACTGTTAAATATTCCATTATGTCATTTGCGCTATAATGTTTTTGCTCTGTTAATGAATCAGCATGATGTTATAATAGTTATCAAGCTCCTAGACGACATATTTTCAGTGTTGAGATTTTGATGATATATTAATATGACTGAAGAACATCTTAACCTAAACAGGTTGGCAGAAAATAGGCTGATTAGTCCTGGTTAACTTTATTTTATTTTATTTTAGCTTTGTGTGTTGCCTAAAGGTTTTTACACATTTATACAAAAATATTCAACCATGTATCACAAGTAATGTGCCATGTATTTCCATGTCTGTGCTCTCCACCAATCTTATAATGGAAATATAGAGCAAATAACTGAACTTTACATCTTTAACTGACAGGTAGACAGGAAATAAGCTGACAGAGATGATAAAGCACTTCCTATAGGTCACAGAGAGCGACTGACCTCACGACACAGGCTCAAACTCGCTTTTATCAGCCAACTTGAGTCTTCTGATGCTGCTGACATCCTGAGGACGTTTAATATGTCAAGACGCACAGACTGAGACAAGAAAAGCAGACTATTTTAAGTATTATTTTTAATATTTATATCAATATTAGCTTAACATTAGGAGGCCCTGAGCTGTTCGTCCTGTAATTTCCATTGTCTCAACATTTAACACATCAGTCATAAGACACAAACTTCTAGGGAGGTTATTCTCCAGTCTTACTGCTCTCTTTCTGTTAATCTGTCTTCTGGAGAAATAGAGCGGCAGAGATGAATGATTCAGGTGTTGTAAAATGGTTAAGATTATGTGGATTTTAAAGCCAGCAGGGTAAATTGTGGTCACAGCTCCAGTTTGAGTGATGGACACTGAAACAGGAAGAATATAATCATATAAATCAAATGCTGTATATTTCCAGTTGTTTAAAAGAGAGTGGTTCATATTTTTCATTCTAGCTGGCACAGTGTAACTTTTTAGCACACTGGTGTACAACTATTTGACATTTAATACCCAAGGTTACCTGTTTAAGTCTATTTTGTACAGTGGGATCCAAAAGACTGAGACCACATTGAACATCTGCTATTTGAATTCTAATTTAAACCTGGAAAAACAGGAAGTTTTAGAATTTTGATTAATTTAAAACATTTATGTTATAAAATTAAATGTTGTGTTATTCTTTTGTTAGATTTTTTAAATATAAAACGTTTATGTGCTATTTCATTCAATGCATCATTAAAAATTAGAATTGTATTTTAATGTAATAGATCATGTTTTTATTTTTATGCAATTATATAATATAATAATTATTGGAAAGTATTATTGGAAATTGGTGTTGTGGGGGAATATGCTAAATAACACTAGTGATCTCACTACATTTCAGATTATTTATTTATTTATTTTTCTAAATAATTCATTTTAAAAGTATGCTACAGGTCTTTGGTTATACTGTTCAAAAGTTTGGGTCGCTAGGAGTTTTTTTATGTTTTTGAAAGAAGTGCTCACCAATGCTGCATTTATTTGACCAAACATATAGTAACAAACAGTAATATTATGTAATTTTATTACAATGTTCTGTATTTTAATGTATTTTAAAATATCATTTATTTTTGTTATGGCAAAACTGAATTATTAGCAGCAATTACTCCAGTGTTCATTGTCATGAACCTTCAGGAATCATTCAAATATGCTGATTTGTTATTTAAGAAACATTATTATTATTACTATTATCAATGTATATCAAGTTTTCACTGTCAAATTTGATCAGTTTAATGCATGCTTGCAGTGTAAAAGTATTATTTTCTTTCATAAAAAAAAAGATTGCACTGATCTCAAACATTTAAATGGTAATGTATTTAGTATACTTAATATTAAAATGTGAATCTGTATAAAATGAAACCATAATGATTGGGAAATTTGTGTAAATTGACGCATGTTACCCGCCTTGTTTAACGGTTCCGCCCCATGTTCAGTTAGCATGTTTATCTGTGTGGTCTTAAGCTTGGTGGAAACTTTCTGTCCCACCTCAGTTCAGTTAATATTAGTGCAAACCTGAGCCAGCGTGTGTTTGCTGCAGCTACTGAAATAACTGCAGAGGAAACCCCAAACTCCACACACACACACACACACAGTTTCCTACACATTTGTTGATGGGATTAGCTTTTATTGGGTTTGTAGATGGTGTGCCAGCATTGGCTGATATATTTAAGATGATGTTGTGGAGCTGTGTATGTGGCTGCATGTTTAGGAAAACTGTTTATATATCCAAAAAGCTGTTTATGAGAATACTTGTACTGGTTTTATACCCCCATATCAGTTATTCACCATTATTATCATTATCTCTCTCTTCTCTGCAGACATCGATGAATGTTTGGAGAATAACGGAGGTTGTGATCATTTCTGCCGGAACACAGTGGGCAGTTTTGAGTGCAGCTGTCAGAAAGGACACAAACTCCTGACTAATGAACGCACCTGTCAAGGTGGGTCATTTTTCACACTACATTGTTTCTGCTTTCTAGGTGGATTTTCAAATTAAGGTTTTAGATGTGCGTAGGTCTATGACTATGACACTTTATGATTCATCTTAAAGGGATTGTTGACCCCAAAGTAAAAATTCTGCCATATGGCTTGCTTTCTTCTACGGAACAAAAAAGGAGATATTTAGCAAAATGTTCAGACTTATGAAGAGCTCTTATACTTAGTTATACAACTTCAAGCTCAAGTATCAATCAAAAGTATCAAAAATATCAGAATGGACCTAAATGTTGTTAACTGAGTGAGAATCTTCCTCTTCACTGTAGTTTTACTCTGTTAAACAAAAAAGGAGATGTTTAGCAAAATGTTCAGGCTGCTCCTATACAAACAACAACTTAAAGCTCCAAAAATAACAATACACATTTCATACATGAATAAAAATGATAGATTTATGATTTATTTATTAATTTATGTAGTTTTTAATTTGCTAAACATCTACCTTTCCACTGTAGCTCTCAAATTGCACTCATACTTGGACAATAACAGCTTGACATTTCTCTGAATGGCGACTTAAATATCTGTACAACTTAAAGATTTCCAAAGATTTGGAAAATAGTGCAAATACAGTTTTGTGGTACTTTTTTGGTGCTTTTTCCAAATTCAGAGCTGGACGCTTTCCATTAGAGATGTGACACCATTCACTGCCTGCTGTTTTTGTATGGAAAAGAGCAGCATTAACTTTCTGCAAAATATCTTCATTTTCATTTGAAGAATTTAAATTTGGGGTGGACTAGTATTTTAAATCTACTGATACCTACATTGGTCGATATGTGGATAGAGAAGCTATCTACACACACTGTCCCATCAGAAGCACCTCATGGACTGGCTGTAGTTTGGTTGGGATGCTGGCAGGCGTTTTGCGTCGTATGAGGTGTGTGTGTTTAGTTGAGTTTACTGGAGGTGAATGGTGGCAGATTCCTGAAAGTATGTCAGAGCACGAGTGGCAGTACAAACTGAAATTATTTTATTAAGCTAAACCAAAACCACCCTATTCCTGGCTATCAATGTGTGGGGGTGTGTATGTGTTTTTATTGAGGGGTGTGTTGGTGAAGCGCTATGTTTTGGCTATGCCAACTCTGCTAAGATGATCTATCTGTCTTTCTTTTTGTCATTCTTATCTCTTTTTGTATATTATCCCTTGCTTTATTTTTATAGCTACACGTTTAGCTTTGAATTATTTATTTACTTTTCTATTCTCTTGATGCCAGACAATCTATCTCTTTTCTCAGATCGGTTTCAGGCATTATTCATCTGTGGAAATAAATCAGATATGAATTGGATACATGCATTTGTGTTTGCCATGTAAGCGGACAGATTGGATATTCCCCTGTTAATGAGTCGTACGCCATTGGAAAAAAAAGACGGTGGTGTTTGACGTCAACTCAGGTGGACCCTTGTTGCCAAGTCCATGGTTTTCCTGCAAAATGTTTCTATTCACTGTTACTGCAGGTTGTTATTTGGTTTGTGGGTTAAAGTGATCTCCTACCCCCGGAATGTGATTTCGAGGGAGGAGACCCTCATCGGAGGAGAAAACTGTGGAAAAAAACAAACATGACTAGGCTAATTTTTTGATTAGCAATTGGGCTGGTTTTGTTTCACAGTCCTGGCAACCTTGTTCCCGGGTCAGTATGTCTACACTGGGTTGTTTTGGCAAGTGTATAGTGTAAGTACAGATATTCGATATGGGTCACTTTTAAAAAAACAGATGTGCCAAATCATTATGATGTGCAATTTATGCATGCCAAAAATTACTTTTATTTGGAATTATAAATGGTTATAAAAAAAGTCCCCCCCCCCCCAAAAAAAGTCAAAAGAGTAGGCTGTTTTTTGTCTTTTAGGATACTGATGGTGAATATCCAAAGATCCTGATGAAATCACCACTTTTGGTGGTCATTTTTACTGCAAGCCAGGAAATTATTACACACATGTGATTTGCTTTAATGGTGTTGTGTTCTTTGTTTGTTCTCTGCAGATATTGATGAGTGCTCCTTTGAGAGGACATGTGACCACATCTGCATCAACTACCCGGGAAGCTTTGAGTGTGTGTGTCACAAAGGTCACAGTTTGTATGGCCTCACACACTGCGGTGGTGAGTTCACAATCTCAAAACCAGCCAATGGTTCTCACTCTTTTAAATATGAAAAATCACAATCTGATACTCAAACTGACATCTGTGTGTGACAGATATTGATGAGTGCAGCATTAATAATGGGAGCTGTGAATATGGCTGCGTTAACACAGCGGGCAGTTACGAGTGTGTGTGTCCTCCTGGTCAAAAGCTCCATTGGAACAAGAAAGACTGTGTTGGTGAGTCCTCCCTTCATTCCTCATCTCGAAATATCCCATAATGTTTGCCGTTTCCATGGTAACGCATCTGGCTTGTCCCTCAGAGGCGGTAAAATGCCTCCCAAATGGAAAGCCGACACCTCGTGCTCAGCTTAGCTGCACCAAGACAGGTGGAGGGGAGGTGTGTTCGCTGTCCTGTCCGTCAAACGCACTTTTCCTGGCAGGTCAGTACCTCACTTTTTGGGATTTCTGTGGAAGTTAGTTGAACAGCATGTGATTCTGCGTTGTTTTCGGATACATTAAGTGCAGTTTGATTTGTTAAACATGAAAAATGCAGATGTCATACATCTGAAAGGAAATTATTTATTTAGATTAAGCACTCCATTTATTGTTATTGGCGCAAAGAGTCGTTGACCTCTGCTGCCCTCTAGTGGTTTAAACCTTATATCACATGTGCCATAGGGTCAATCTTTGTTTCAAGCATGATGCATATTTAATGCACTAAACAAAGCAAATCTTAATCATTAATAAAGGATGATGAAGAGTCTGATGGAATGAGCAAAAACTAGCCAGAAATGAAGTATTAAGCTTGCTACCACTTGTAAAGACATTGAACTGTCATAACTATAAATGTTAGATGACCAAACAAACCATAAAGGTTTACGTACAGCTGGCTTGACCAGAGGACTCATGTGAATGTGATTTTTGACTTTCTGTGAGAAAGTGGCGATATTTCATAAGTACATCTATCATCTCTGTGGACTGATTTGGTAAAGGTATTAAGGTGTTAGATGTCCAAAACTTGTCTCTGACCAATTTTATGCAAGGACCATCAGTTTAGAGGAATGAGCATAAACATATTAACACCCATAAGTAACTTTCAGACAAGTCCTGATTCATTAAACCGTGATTCATCTGTGCAGCTCTTACACAAGGGCTACATTCTCACCCACTACAATCTAAAAAACTCTATTTTTTCATACTAGTTTTTTCTAGTCACATCTCTAATATGTATTCAAAATATATCTAAACATCCTTTAAAGGGGTCATATGATGCTATTTTAAAGATCATTATTTTGTGTATCTGGTGTAACAGAATATGTTGACATTCTTTAATGTTCAAAAAACACATTCTTTTTCAAATACTGTACATTATCGTAGGTCCTCTATGCCCCACCTCTTTCATTTTCAACAAAGCCCCCTCCTTTGACAAGCGCAGTCTGCTCTGATTGGCCAGCTGACCCAGTGCATTGTGATTGGCCGAACACCACAAGCATGCGTCGGAAATGTAACTTACCATAATCGGGAGCTTCAAGCTTTCAAAGTAAATATCAAGAGAGTTAATAATGTCGTTAGTTTCACCATCAGTTCAAGCCCGAAAGGGCAACAGAGTCGCGTGACAGACACAGTGATGATGCAGTACACAAGCCGCGGTTAAGACAGCTGACGTGCTATGATTTCTGACAGGCAGTTCACTCTCCTGTGATGTGACCCCGTGTTCCCCTCACACACACACACACACACACACGACGCGTTACTCTGCGCTGCACAAAACTCTGCATTTGAACAGTCAATAGCAAATACTTAAACTAATAACAAAACAGTAGCTGATTCAGAAGCGCCAGATTGTCATAGCAAAGTCGGAATTGACCCTTTTTTTTTTTTAGAAATAGCCTTTGTGCACAGCCAGCCTCGTACTCTCCTAGGCTCAAAAAACTGTCGTCCATAAAATGCATTGCACAAATTCGAACATCTGGGTTGTGCTGTTCTGTTGTAAATAAATCTTAACCAATGATTCCTAATTGCATCTACTTCCGGAAGGCCAAATAAAGTGCTTTTGCTTTCACACAGAAACACACACCGTCTCCCTGACATGGCTGCATCAACACTACTACTGTTCCTGAAACCACGCCTTCTTTCTTTGCGTGAACATTTGGGCGGCATTATGCTAATATTTCCACATATTGACGTAGATATGTGGGGGCATGTTAGAACGAGCCGTTTTAGGTAGGTGTGGCTGACTCTTAACTTTTATATAGAATATCTCTTTGGATTTGAGACTTTAGTCTTTGCAACTTTACAGATCTTCTCTATGCACCAAGAGCTTGTAACACTCCAAAGAGAAAGGAAAACTTGAAAGTAAATTAATTTCAGAATTTTTTTTTCTTGCTTGTTTGAAGCACAAATTTACTAAAATACAGTGATTTTTATTCTTAAAACAAGAAAATGAAAAAAAATTGCCAATGGAATTTTTTTTTCAATTCTAATTATGTTTAACGAATTTCAACCCTTTTTTAGTAGAAAACAAGAAAAAAATAGTGTGCATTATAACAGCTAACTATAAAGTCTGTTATGCGCTACAAAAATAAGTATTCAAAATATCCTAACAATCTTAAAATAGTTTCAATTAATATGTATTCATTTTTCTTTGAACCCCATTGGTAAATTTTTCTTTCTTTCTTTCTTTTTAAAGCACAGATCGACTGCATTTTATGCTAAAAACAGTTTTCAATGCAGTGGATGTACTTCAAAAAGTATAAAAAGTTATAAAAGTTCATGTGCACAATGAAATCTAGTATGCACCACAAAAAAATAAATATTATTTATTTTTAAATAAATAGCTTCCTTAAAATACATTGACAGATAATGTTGAATAATTTAAATCCTAACCCCATCAGTAAATTGTGTTTTTCTTGTTATTAGCATAAAATTACTAAAAATAAAATTGTGTATAATTATATGATAAAAATGTAATGTTGAAATCAACAATGCAGTACATGTATATGGAAAGTAGTGTACATTATAAAAGCTAATATGCACTATAAAATCTATTATGCACTAAAAAAATTTATCTGCACTAATCTGAAGTGTGTCCTAATAGTATGTACTAGAATAAATTAAATTAATAAAATCAAATTTTCATCTTTAAATAAGATCCATGTGAATTTGAATATATGAGTATTTATCTTTGTGAGTGTGTGTGTTTATAACTTTTGGATTCTCTGTATGTGTGTGTTAATGGTCTCCCCGGGTTCACACAGTGAGCACTAAAGCTGTAGAAAACCTCTTTTAATCCTGTTCACCCGGGGTCTGAAGCCTCACGCCAACAGAAATATTCAGCCTGCCATTGGACGATTTGTGGCAAGGCCAAAGTCAGGCCAATGACTCTCTAGACAACTTCCCAGTACTCTGTCATCCTGACAGCCAACCCTCTCTCCACACACACACACACACACACACACACACACATACATTTACATTATACACACACACTACAAAACATTACTCAGGTGCATGCAGCACCTGGACCAGGAGCATCTGTTTAAAAGTGTTTTCTCTCTCTGTGTGTGTGTGTGATTTAGACTCTGAGAACAGTTACACTCTGAGCTGCGGTGTACCTGTCCAGCCAGGTAAAGTTCCAGTGAAGAGGAACGTCACTACTTCCAGCAGTAGCTCCCTGCAAACCTGCAAAGGTACATCTTACATCTGTCTACGTCCTGTACTCATTTGTTAAACTGTGGTTTATCTGCACAGCTCTGAGACAAAGGCTACATTCTCTCTCATAAACATGCATGTACAGTACTACAGTCAAGTATGCACTACAAACAGTAGCCTAGCATGCATTACAAAGCTAGCTTGCACTATGTCATTCGATTCATAGAAACACTCATAAGACCGAACACTTGCTTTTCATGTTTCCTTCCATTCTTTTTTTCTCTTCGCTTTCCTTTTCTTTCTCTTATTTATTTTACCATTTAATTTCTTCCCAATACTTTTCTTTTTCCTTTCCATTTCTCTTATCTTTCCTCTTGTTTTCTTCTTCAGCTGCCTTTTGTTTCCTTTACTATTCTGTTCTTCCTTTTCTGTTTCTTTCCATTACATTCCTTTCCTTATTATCTATTTTCTTGTTTCCTTTCCAAAATGTTTCTGTTTCCTTTCCTTGCTTTTCCTGTTTCTTTTTCCTGATTTATTTTCCTTTTTTCCCGTTTCTGTTTTTTCCTTTTCTCTTTCTTCCCTTTTCTTTCATTTGTCTTTTGATCCTTTTCTCTTTTGCATTTTCTGTTTCTTTCCATTCATCTCCTTTTTCTTCTCTTTCCTTTTTCCTCTTCTCTATTTCCTTGTTTCCCTTTCCTGTTTCTTTTCCTTGCTTTCCCTTCATCTTTTCCTTTTCTTTTCTTTTGTTTCCTCTCCCTTTTCCTTTCTCATTTCCTCTTTTCCACTTTCCTTTCCCATCTCCTCTACGTTTTCCTGTTTCTTTTCCTTTTATTTATCTCTTACCCCATTTCCTGTTTCCTTTCCTTTATCTCTTCTTTTCTTCTTTTTTCCTGTTTCCTTTCATTTCCAGTTCCTTTATTTTTCTTTATCTCTTCTTCAGTTTCTCTTTCCTTTCCTTTCATTTCCTTTCCTTTATCTCTTCTCCTTTTCCCTGTTTCCTTTCCTTTTCTTTATTTTTTCTTCAATTTTTTTCTTTCCATGATCTTTTCCCCTTTTTCTATTCTCCCTTTCCTTTCCTTTCCTTTCCTTTCCTTTCCTTTCCTTTCCTTTCCTTTCCTTTCCTTTCCTTTCATTTCCAGTTCCTTTATTTTTCTTTATCTCTTCTTCAGTTTCTCTTTCCTTTCCTTTCATTTCCTTTCCTTTATCTCTTCTCCTTTTCCCTGTTTCCTTTCCTTTTCTTTATTTTTTCTTCAATTTTTTTCTTTCCATGATCTTTTCCCCTTTTTCTATTCTCCCTTTCCTTTCCTTTCCTTTCCTTTCCTTTCCTTTCCTTTCCTTTCCTTTCCTTTCCTTTCTCTAAGACGCTTAGGTGTTTCTCTTATATTAATTTCTTCTTCATCTTATCTCCTCTCTTTTTTCTTGTTTTCCTTTCCATGCACAGTAATTCTACTGTGCCTTACTTCTCAGCCTCTCAGTTCACTCAGTACAATGGCAGTGCTGACGTTCACATGCCTTTGCCTTGTCCCAGAATACCTATCTGGCTTTTTTATTTATCTCTTACCCCATTTCCTGTTTCCTTTCCTTTATCTCTTCTTTTCTTCTTTTTTCCTGTTTCCTTTCATTTCCAGTTCCTTTATTTTTCTTTATCTCTTCTTCAGTTTCTCTTTCCTTTCCTTTCATTTCCTTTCCTTTATCTCTTCTCCTTTTCCCTGTTTCCTTTCCTTTTCTTTATTTTTTCTTCAATTTTTTTCTTTTCCCCTTTTTCTATTCTCCCTTTCCTTTCCTTTCCTTTCCTTTCCTTTCCTTTCCTTTCCTTTCCTTTCCTTTCCTTTCTCTAAGACGCTTAGGTGTTTCTCTTATCTTAATTTCTTCTTCATCTTATCTCCTCTCTTTTTTCTTGTTTTCCTTTCCATGCACAGTAATTCTACTGTGCCTTACTTCTCAGCCTCTCAGTTCACTCAGTACAATGGCAGTGCTGACGTTCACATGCCTTTGCCTTGTCCCAGAATACCTATCTGCCTTTTGTGGCCCCTCCAGCAGAGTTTAGACAGGACAACTGTAAACAGGTCTTGTGGCAAGACCCGTTCCACTCCATTACATTGCATTATAGACATTGGATCACTAAAAAAAGGGCTCAAACGCAGATCTGCGAGGAGAATTAGGACAGGTCCTATCATTCAACCCTGCTGAGGTCACAAACACGTTACTATTATCCCCAGTACTCTCTCTTTCCCAGCTCTCAGATTTCGACATTCCCCATGTGGTTCGTTGTGTAGATTTTGGACAGCAAAGCAAGGCACAGACAGACAGACAGACAGACAGACTGCTTAGAAATACTCTCGCACACACACACACGCGCGCCGTTTCTTGTTTTGGACAGCATACATAGGAATGCTGTGAACCTGAGTAAATGACTCTGTGCTGGCTGCACATCTACATGCTGACGGATTTGAAATACACAGACGGGATTCTACCACAGCGGCTCCTGAGGGCCTCTACACACGGGGCCCGGGGAGAACGAGTAAACAGACGATTAACGCTCGATTCACACATTCTAGAAAGAAAAAAAAACATTCTTAAAGGTTCACTACCAAACTCCTACCGCAACATCCAAAACCGCCACACGCTCGATATGGTTCTAGAAGACCAGCTGAAGTCCTCAACCACAGCGTGTTCTCGTTTTCAGCGTGACCCTTCGTCTCCCTTCATTCTCTCACTGACTTTGGACTTGTTGTGCTAAACTAGATACCTCTCAGCCCACAAGATTTAGTGTGTTTGAATGTTGGATTTGTAAAAGGCCTCATATTTTGTTGTTTTCCATGATTATTATCCAAATCGTGCAAGTGAAAGTGAGACTTTGCCGATTTCCTGTCCATCAGAGACGCTGGCCCAGCCTGTGAAGCAGAAAGCACGCTTTAAGATCAAAGACGCCAAGTGCCACCTGAGACCCCGCAATAAGGAGAAACACAAGGATATGGGAAAGCAGGGCCTGCAGGGTGAGAAATAACATGCCAAACACTGCACATTTAAAAATTGTTTTCATAAAATTATAAATACTGAATGCATTCTCTCTTTTCTCCTTTGTCCCGTTTCCTTTCCTTTTTCTTCTTGTTTCCTGTTTTCTTTCCGTTTTCCTCCTCTTCTGTGTCCTGTTACTTTTATATTTTTCCTGTTTCTTTTCTTTTTTGATATTCCTATTCCCTTCTCAATGCCTTTCTCCTGTTTTCTTTCCCTTTTCTCTTTTTCTTTGTCCTATTTCCTTTCCTTTCAATTGTCCTGTTTTATGTATTTTTTGTCCTTCTTTTCATGTTTCCTTTACATTTTCTTTTCACGTCTACTCTTCCTTTTCCTTTTCCTTTTCTGTTTCCCTTTCTGTTTTCTGATTCCTACTTTCTTTCCTTTTTTCCTCTTCTACATTGTCCTTTATCCTTTCCTTGCAATTGTCCTGCTTCCTTTACATTTTTTCCCCTGTTACTTTTCCTTTACATTTTCTTCTCCTTTTCCTATTTTTCTTCTTCCTTGTTTCTCTTTCCCTTTTTCTCTTCATGTTCCCATTACCTATTATCTTCTCCTTTTCACCTTTTCCCTTTCACTTCTTTTTGCCTCTGATTTCCTTTTTCTCTTCTCTGTTTCTTTTATTTTTTCCCCCATTTCCTCTTCCTGTTTACTATCTTTTTTTCTTCTCCATTTCATATTTCTTTTTCTTGTTTTGTTTGGTTTTTCTCTTCACCCTTTTCCCTTCTCTTCTTCTTTCTCATCTCCTTTTTTTCTTTCACCTTTTTACCCATTTCCATTTTCTGTCTCCTATTTTTTTCCTATCCCATATATTCTCTTCCTTTTTTCGGTTTCATTTACCTTTTTTTTTTGCTTCTCCTTTTCTTGATTCCTTTTAATTTTTCTTCTCCTTTTATCTTTCCTTTTCTTTCAGCAGCTGGTCAGTTCCCGTGCACAGATGACTGTCAGGTGACATTTGTGAATCTGAAGTGCGACTCGTCCAAAAAGCGCCGTCGTGGCCGCAAGTCTCCATCCAAGGAAGTCTCCCACATCACAGCGGAGTTTGAGATGGAAATGAAAGAAGAGGAAGCCTCAGGTAACATTGCCTTCATGTGTGTATGGTAGTTCTCTCTACGTTCACAATTTCCATGTGGTACCATCTGTGACTTTAGGATGTAAATGTGATTGTTTTCATCTTTATATATGTGTCAGAATCATGTAATGTGGACTGTGTGCGTGAGAAGACCAAACAGAGGCTGCAGAATGCCATGCGCACACTAAGGAAGTCCATCAGTAAGCAGCAGTTCTACATTCAGTTCTCTGGCACGGCGTACGAGGTGGCCCAGCGTGCCATGCGGCAGACAGAGGGAGATGAGACCTGCAGTATAGGACAAGTCCTCACCGACGGGAAGTGTGGTGAGCATTCAGGGAAACGCTTTTGTTTTCTGATCTGGTGTATTGAAGACAGTTTCATAAGTCTGTGTCTGGGTGCGCTTCTGTGTGTTCATGTGTCTCCCAGTCAGCTGCAGTGTGGGAACGTTCTACAGCGGAGAACAGGAACAGTGCATGATGTGTCCACCAGGAACCTATCAGGACAGAGAGGGCCAGCTGTCCTGCGAGCCCTGCCCCAGCACCGAGGGACAGGACATCGCAGGGGCCAAGAACGTCTCCGAATGCGGAGGTGTGTGTGGATACAAGTTATCAAACACTCAATCAATGAATAGCTTTGTGATGGTAATAAAACACCTATTGATTATTGGAAAGACCATCCCCTTTTTTTTTAATTAATCCATTCATTTTGAAATTCGGGGTCAATATAGCCTGAATTGAAATCCCAGAATTGCTCATTATCATGCAAATGTGAGATTTCTAATGAAGGACTGAGGAAAGTCTGGATCAGTTGGTAGGTGGAAGCCCAATTTGACCAGTTGAGCTGCTCAAGCACAACCACAACCCAATTCTAATCCATTTTTAGGTGATTCTCACACGTGCCGCAGTGCACATAATGCTCATAATACTTCAGTACTTCAGTTCAATTGACTATTGATTGAGATCTCTTTGCTTTTAGCTCCCCCTTGTGGAATTAAAATTCCATGATGCATAACTGATGAACATCATGAACCACTTTTCCGTTTATCTACTTATTTAGCTAAATATCCAGGCTGTGCATTTCTATACAGTGGTGGTGAATAGGAACAGAGTCTGTGAAGCTGTCAAAAGGGACCAAAAAAGCACCATAAAAGTAGTCTATACAGCTTGTTTTCTATATTCTTTAAGTTTTGTAAAGCCAGTTTGATAATTTTTTTTTGTAATTACCAGACTGAAATTTATGTTGTTTTCCTTTTTAGATGAACTGTCCCCTATTCTTATATATTTAATTTTTTTAATTTTTTATTATTATTTTTATTCAGCATGGGGGCATCAAAGAATCCTTAAAAAAATGTATGACAGTTTTCACAAAAAAATTAAGCAGCACAACAGTTTTCAACATTGATGATAATAAGAAATGTTTTTGAGCAGCAAATCAGCATATTAGAATGATTTCTAAAGAATCATGTGACAGACTGGAGTAATGTTGCTGAAAATTCAGCAATAAATTGCATTTTAAAATTTAAAACACAATTTTCATTTGTAATGCTGTATCACAATATTGCTATTTTTACTTTTTTTTGTTGTTGTTTTTTTTAAATAAATGCAGCCTTAGTGAACAAAAGAGACTTCTTTCAAAAACATTTTTTTTAAAAACCACTATCAACTTTTGAATGGTAGTGTAAGTTCTGTTTTTATTTATTTCATGTTTAAAATGTTGCTTAATTCTTTCTCTGGTTGTAGGCCAGTGTCCTGCAGGTCAGTTCTCTGCTGATGGTTTCCGTCCGTGTCAGCCTTGCCCGCTGGGAACCTTCCAGCCTGAGCCGGGCCGAGTGTTGTGTTTCTCTTGTGGAGGAGGACTCATGACTAAACACACGGGCAGCATGTCCTTTAGAGACTGTGAAGCCAAAGGTATGCTGGGAAACACAGCGACTCCTGGTTAACACTTAAGCGTGCTTATTTCTTATATATTTTGCATTCTCTCTTCTCCCATATTTCCAGTTCACTGTGCTCTTGGGCATTATTATAATGCCACCACGCACCGGTGCATCCGGTGTCCGGCTGGTTCCTACCAGTCTGAGTCGGGACAGAACTACTGCATCACCTGCCCTGGAAACACCACTACAGATTTTGACGGCGCTAACAATGTATCTCACTGCAAAAGTAAGTCAGATACTTGCAAATCCACTCACAGATGACATAATTAGCAGTGAATTCAAGGCTCTGTCTGTTTTATCCCTTACAGATCAGCTATGTGGTGGTGAGCTGGGAGATTTCATGGGCTACATCGAATCTCCCAACTATCCTGGCGACTATCCATCTAATGTGAACTGTGTCTGGACCATTAACCCTCCGAACAAGAGACGCATCCTTATTGTTGTACCAGAAATCTTTCTCCCTATTGAGGATGAGTGCGGGGATGTTCTTGTCATGAGGAAGAGTGGTATGGTATACCTATCGTTTTGGATGCTGGTTAATTATTGCAGCAAGAATCCACGTTACTGAGCTCCTCCCCTCTCTTTTTAGCCCAACCAACTTCCATTACAACTTATGAGACATGCCAAACTTATGAGCGACCAATCGCCTTCACCTCCCGCTCACGCAAGCTGTGGATCCAGTTCAAATCTAATGAGGGAAACAGTGGAAAGGGATTTCAGGTTCCGTATGTCACTTACGATGGTAAGATAAAGTCCGAACACAACAATATACATTTAGGCACCCACATTCACATAAAGTAAGGTTACATTAGAAGTGAATGGTACTGTAGATTTAGTCAGTCTTTATAATTAATACACAATTCAGAAGTTTGAGGTCAGATTAAAAAAATAATAATAATAATAACTTTTATTCAGTAAGAATGCATTAACTTGCTAAAAAGGGACATTTAAAGATTTCTATTTCAAATAAATGCTTATTTAATTTTTTCTCCTGGATTCCTGGGGGAAGAAATGCATCACGGTGTCCACAAAAATATTAAGCAGCACAACTCTTCACAACATGATTATCAGAAATGTTTATTAAGCAGCAAATCAACATATTAGTATGATTTCTGAGGGATCATGTGGCACTGAAGACTGGTGTAATGATGCTGAAAATTACAGGAATAAATTACATAAAAATAATTTTTAAATAAATACATTTTAAATTATTTAAAAATATATTAAAATAGAAAATTTATTTTAAATTGTAATAATATATCACAATACTACTGTTTTTATTGTATTTTTTATTAAGTAAATACAGCCTTTTTACATGCATAAATATTGCCAAAATCGGAATATGGTACAAAATAGATTTGAAAATCAGTAGAGACTGTAAATTGTAAAAAATATAAATAATAAATACTACATATATCAGTTTTTGTTGATGAAAGCAATGTGTGTTTGTCATTACAGAAGACTACCAGCAACTTATAGAAGACATTGTTCGAGATGGTCGACTTTACGCCTCAGAAAACCACCAGGAGATATTAAAAGTGAGCGTATGTTTTCACTACAACAAGCAACTGTAGACAAACTTAACTTTATCTACCACTTTTAATGATCTGTTTCTGTGTTTTCAGGATAAGAAGCTGATTAAAGCTCTGTTTGATGTTCTGGCTCACCCTCACAACTACTTTAAATACACCGTGCAGGAATCAAAGGAGATGTTCCCACGTTCCTTTATCAAACTGCTTCGCTCCAAAGTCTCCAGGTTTCTACGGCCGTATAAATAGAAACCCGAACATTTCTTCCATGACCCCGGCTCTATCCCCGTCTCTCTTCCTGTCTTTTCTCCACTAGCTCCCAGAAGGCCTCACTACTGCAAGAAGATAAAGACGTTTGGCCTTCTTCCTGTCTGAGATTTGTCCATTTGTCCTTTTTTGTCTTTGTTTGTTTTTTGTTTGCTAATATTTATGTGCTCGATTTTGCAAAAGCCCTCTTTGGATGTTTGATATCTACAGTATATATTTGTATATGTGTGTATGTATATATATATGTGTGTGTGTGTGTGCGAACAAAAAATTATGTGCAAGCTTATACAGACACACACAGATATATATTCTTGTTTTGAAAATGTTATTTTCATGCCCCGAATGTGCACAAGGGGGTTTTAATATCCTAGTGCACTTAAAGTTTTCTTTTCAAACTGTATAAGAAAGGATTCGTTTTCTGCTCTGACCACAACATGAAAGACAAAGCCAGATAAATGAAAGAAAAAGAAAAAAAAAAACAAGATAAAAGACAAAGACTACTTGTTGGTATGAGAGTTAGTTACGTGTACGTTGTTTAACTAGTATTTGGAGCTTCGATTGCACTTGAATTTTATATTGTAGAGAATAAGGAATGTTTTTGTTGTATAGAGATGTTTTACTTTGGTTGTAGAAACATGAAATGTTCAAACTTCCCCTCTACAGGATGCAGAAAGATATTCTCACCTATCTCTCTCCTGAAAACAGAAACAGATTTCATAATAATCATCTCATAAGTTTTTCCCCCGTTTAATATAAAAAAGTGTTGAAGTACCATAATGTTTCATTGGGTCTGTACCTAGCCTGACAAGTATAAGTTTCTATCATGTGTTTTAATTTCACATGATGCAATGAGTTTGTCATTAACCTGGCTGTTATTGAGCATGGAACATTTGGAGAAATTGTAAATATGGTGATTTTTGGCAAGTCAGATTTTTGTTTGAGCTGGTTGTGTCATAAAACTCATGGAAATGGCAGAGTTTTGATTCAGAACAACAAAGAATTCCATTTGGATTAAGAGTCTTATGGTCTATTACATAGTTATAACACATTTATTACATAGTAATAACATATCACCTTTGTGCTGTGCACAAAGACACATATTTTGCTCTTCTTGTTGAACTGTGGATGAAAATCAGAGTAGTTTGTTGAACAGATGACATACCTGAAGTATGTGAATGTTGGCTGGCTGAAAAAATCCAGAGATCAGATCATTTCACCTCATAAATTAGCAGAATGCACTTGTAGGAAAGCAAGCAAACAAAAAATGATATTGTGAGTGTCTCTATGTAGTTCTGGTATAGTTTTATTTAATAGTATTTGCCCATTTTGTTAAAACTGATAAAGTTATCTTTTTACAAGGGTATGGACTGTAGAGGAGTGAGAGAAAAGACAGAAAAATAAAAACCAAACCACAAACATCTAAATGTGCCATAAAGTCACAGAAATACAGATAATATTAACTGTCATTTTACAGTATTCTGCGTTGTTTTGCATATATTCCAGTTTGGGAGGGAGGGACGGAGTGATCATTCTAAAGCTGCTTTGTTATATGAGCACTTACTCATGCTTGTATTTCTAATATCCACATATGGACAGGGAAACACATTCACTCTTGCATCCAGCATAAATAAACATACCTTCATGCATGCACACATAATGCATTACCTAATCTGTATTATTATGCTATCGCAGTTATCTACGATTTGTGAGATAACCGCAGGTTGTCTTAGATTTTTTTTGTTTGTTAATCACATGTTATAGTCTCATCTGATTACTAAACTAAGGCATGTGACTATTTGAGGAACTGTTGCCATTAGAAAAGAAGACGAGGAATGTTTGACATGTCAAATCAACTAATACACACATGGCTTCACACACAGATATAAGTACTTTGCCCCTCAGATGGAGAGAGTGACTCAAGACTGCTGCTGGCGTGATTTGTAAGCTTTATGAATACAGATGTGTAAATGATGTACAAATGTTAGTTTTTTAAAGTTAATATTTACAGTAGAAGGAAGCAATATACTGGGGAAGGTGACAGTCTAACATGTACAGGACTGTTCTGGAAAGCTGTGTTTGATAGTATGCTTCCCATCATGATAAATGACCGCATTACAGAAGAATGAACAGTTCTGCAGTGTGAAATCAACCCCAGAGGATGTGTAGAAGAGAATGGGAACTATTGTTAAGACCTCACTTTATTAATAAATCATTCAAATCTTATGCTGTGTGTGTTGTGCTGACCTTTCATTTGAAACATGTGTTGATCATATACTAATTAATAGTATATTAGTTCAAATTAATTAAGTGGAAGTTAAAATTAGGAAAAATGGCCCTAGTGTCACCTAACGGCACTGTGAATGATTTGTCGCCCTCTTGTGTTAATATTTCCTAAAATATATAATGCAGATGTCTCCCCACAAAGGGGCAGTGTGCACCAAGATTTCGCAAGCAATTTCGAATTCAATTTTTTTGTACAGATTATTTTTGCTAGCTTTTTCAGAATATTTCAACTCAATTTGTAAAGTAAAAAGGTTGATATTCGTCTTTTTTTAACTACCAGACAGATCAAGATCGACTGATATCCGATTAGTACACCTTTATCTATGATTAAGTTTTAAAAAGCTATTGCTACTTACATGCAAGTCAAGGTCAGACAAAAATACCATCTTTGGTTAGACAGCACAGATAAGTTATAGATATAGATAGTAGATATATTCAATATTAAGCCATCCTCTCCGACTGAAACAAGTGACTTTGACGGGAGAATTAACATATCCTACTACGGGAAAGGATTGTCTCATGAATATTAATTACGTACGTGACGTTGACACAGTTAGAGGCTGATTGGTTGAATGGAAGACGTTGGGTTTGATTCCGCTGAGGAAAGATTTCTGTTTGAGCGCGCTTTAGCGTTTAAGGTGTATACAACGATATAAAACGTCCGAAAGTACAATTAATTGTGTACGAAACTATCAAATAACACAATGACGTGGATTTTGTGAAATTAATATCGATTATTATCGAATATAATATCATAATGCGTCACGAATGGCGCACATGATTTGGATTGTTTCTCTGTGAATACAGTAAGTTAACGTTACATCAATAACAAAACCGACGCTATTAGCAACAGCGAGAGGCTTTTTTATGATTATTACTGAAGTTACATGACTGAAAGCTCTTGGCCATAGTAGGATTCGCAAGAGGAGGAGAGAAAGCTCCAGAGCAGCGGAGGGGGAGTGTCTCCGACCGCGAGAAACACACACACACACACACACACACACATACCGGGGCACCACGCGACTTCAGTTCAAACAAACCAGCGCGGTCCTCTGCAAACAGGAGCTCTTCCCGGTTATTTACTAGGCGTCTTTACCTGCACGTCTCTGAAAACGTTTGGCGTCAGACTCTTGAGTTTGAATAGGTAGGTATATTTCTGGTATGTAAATCAGCACCGCATAGCTTTTGAAATGCATGAATATGTATAAGAGTGCGCTTTTACAAATGATGCTCGTCTGTTTGGAAAGCGGAGACAGTTACCATAGATACAGTCCATTTCTGAACGCTTGATAAACGTGCGTGATCATTGTGTTTATTTGTTATCTAAACAAATTCCTTAACAGCATACAGTGTTTGTCTGGCATAGGACATCTTGTAAAATTAGACTCAGTGAAAAGCAAGTTATCATGCAGTCAAGCCAATTAAACTGGTTGGTAATTTAGACTCTTTTTGTAAACTCACAAAAATGCCAGCAAATATGTTGGTATTCATTTTTGTACATGATACAGAGATAATACCATGTTTTTTGACATGTAGTATGTTAATACCATTGGTATTGTTCATAGTTCATTTAAGTAAACATTCAGTCCCATGGTTTATATCTAAATAGCATTCTTTAAACGTCTGATTCCTTTAGTTTACCATGGTATCGCCACATTACGTTTTTTTTGTAAGAGTAATGTATGATATTTTTTGTTTAGTTTTCACTTGACCATCTACTGCTACTATTATTCAAAGATTCTGTCCCACGTAGTTTTACTTAGCTTGCTTAGTCATCATCCATCTTTTATGTAGAATAATTATAAAAAAAAAAAAATCACATCACAATTTTTTTTAGGTCTTTTTAAATGGTTTGAGCACTCGTGTATTTCTCAAGGAATGGAGTAGAGAGCTTTCAGCTTCTTCCCTCCTTGTTATTTCAGTTCAAAATAACATTTTAGCTCCCCTTTCTTTCAGAGGGCTTTTGTGTCCTCTTTCTTCCCAAACAATTGTCTCTGTTGCGTCGCATCTTTTTTTCTGCCGTCTTGAAAGTGCAGGGAACTCTATTGTTATACATAGAAATCGTGACAGAATGGTTACCATGGCTTTGTGTAAGATCTCGGCGCTAACACACAGGAGAGTGGGACATACCGCTGTCAACAGCTCGTCTGATTGTGGGTTTTGATAATATGCTGCTGTCACCGCTTACATCTCCCTTTATCTTGTATCTCGTACCTTTTTTCCGCAGGTGTATTGTGGCCGCTGGTGTATTGTGATTGAGGGGAAGCATGCAGGCTCACTATCCCACCAGCGGAGCTGTACGGTGGGCCAACCACTGAATACGGTCCTGGACCGTCCCAAAAACGTACACAAGACCATCTCACCCCAGTGGAGGCCCTTTAAACAAGCACTGCCAGACAAGTACGCTTGTGTGAGAGAGAAAGCGATAGCCTAGTGTGTGTTGCCATGGCTTTCACACTTTCCGAAATCATGGCAGCCCGACGACAGCAGCAACAGTCACAGAGAAGCGGAAGAGGAGTGGTAGAGGTAGACGAATACAGCGCAAACCCGACTCAAGCCTTCACCTTCTACAACATCAACCAGGGTCGCTTCCAGCCGCCCCACGTCCATATGTAAGAAACTCATACATGCACAATTTGTATGGGTCATATATGGTTGACTAGTTGTCCAAAAACATCTTGTCTTGCCCATTTTTTTTCAATTTTGATTTTTAGCAGCAGCAGCACTTTAATTTGCATTCTGACAGCATGCTTTGCTTTAGCTGACAGTTTGCATGTTAAAATTCTCTCAGGTATGTTCATCACCTTTAAAACACTGTTGCTACAGCCATGAACTTTTAGATGTGTATGTTTGGTTATTGCATCAAAATTTATGCAGTTTTTTAAGCATCTTACACCATGAGCGTTGCGTTTTTAAAATACTAAAAACTCCCTTTGAAACCACCCAACTGGGTTCAGGTGAGCTAAAGATTTTTAATGATTTAGGGCTTCTTTAAAACAGATTTTTTTTTTACTAATGACTAACTGAATAATGACACTCTTGTCTTCTGTAGAGCTGCTATACAACATAATTTGAATTCGTCTCATATTTGAAGAAATTTGCATCATTGTTTCTTTTTCAACTGTATTGTATAAAGTGCTGTATAAATAAAAGTTCCCTGACTTGACCAAGCGTTCAGGGAACTAACTAACTAATCGCTTTTGAAAATGTAATTTTTCACATGCTGTTGTGCATGATTGGATTTTTTTTCCCCCTGATGGGCCATGTTTCATAGTTTCTCTTATTTATTTATTTTTATTCATGCCAATTTACAAAGGAAAACAGGTCACAACTATATATTTGCAAATGTGTATGTGTGTATGAATGTCTGTGTGTGTGTCGTCGGTAGAGTCTGTGTGGTCGACCCAGTAGGAGATGCTCTAAAGTGGGCCATTCTTATTCAAAACTCTGCCATGTCCCTCAGAGACCCGTTTCTGCAAATACAACTGCGAAGCCGTGAGAGAACGATATATAACCTTATGTATTCCCATACCTCTTTCTCTCCCTCTGTCTCTCCACAGGGTAGATCCGTTACCCCACGACTCCCCCAAGCCCCCGGGCTACACGCGGTTTGTCTGTATCTCTGACACGCACTCACGCACTGACACTATTCAGATGCCGTATGGTGACGTCTTACTTCACGCTGGAGACTTCACAGAGCTCGGCCTGCCCAGTGAAGTGAAGAAGTTTAACGACTGGCTTGGTGAGAATTGTTTTTTTTTTTCTTCCTTAAAGGGTTAGTTCACCCAAAAATTAAAATTAGCTTGTGTTTTACTCACCCCCGAGGCATCCTAGGTGTATATGACTTTCTTCTTTCAGACGAATCCAGTCGGAGTTATATTAAAAATTGTCCTGGCTATTCCAAGCTCTATCATTGCAGTCAGCGGTTGTTGCAGTTGAACAGTCCACAAGTCGTCAAATAAAGCTTGCGCATTCATAATAAAACGTGCTGCAGATGGCTCCGGGGGATGATTAAAGGCCCCCTGTAGCGAATCCATGTGTTTTTGTAAGGAAAATATCCATGTTTCAAATGTAATAAACACTTTTCTCTCACTTCTGCTGACTGTCATACACTGAAGCCGTTCTGGCGGATGACGCAGCACATATGCGTTGCGTGATTAGTGACGAAAACAAAACGCTGGTCATGAATTAGAAGTACAAACCAAGGATTTGCAAAGAAAAATGTCTTAGGATTTCGATATAAACCAAGAAGAGACTGGTTTTCCTTTGCTAAAGTAAGGAAACATTCCTTCCTTTGCTCCTATAAACAAACTCGCGAGACTAGCATACCTCAGAGGCGTGCGTGCATGCGCTGCACTTACGTGCTGCGTCATCCGCCGGTACTGCTTGAGTAAAATGCCAGAAAATGATAGAGCTTGGAATAGCCAGGACAATTTTTAATATAACTCCGACTAGATTCGTCTGAAAGAAGAAAGTCATATACACCTAGGATGCTTCGAGGGTAAGTAAAACACAAGCTAATTTTCATTTTTGGGTGAACCCTTTAAGAAGCTTTTGTCAGCAATTAAAATTAAGATCAGATCAAACATTTTACACAATACATTTATGGGATCATTGCATCTCTAACAGTTTCATAGGGCTAAATCTGCATACTTTTTAAAGCATTTTCTGCACTGATTTTTTGGATTTAAATATGATAAAACATATTAAACAGAGCTGAGAGAGCTGCAGTCTTATTCGCAGCATAATCATATTAGCCAAATAATTAAATAAATTAACATGCAAGATATGTGGGATGTGTAGATCTGTGAATGTTGCATGTTCAAAATCTGCAGAAGTCTAGATTTTTTAAATAATGAATTATGTACTATGAAAACACACAGTACAAGTCCAAAAAGACTATTTATTGTAACTGAGATGCAAAACAGCTAATTCTGAACCTTCATAGCTTTTTGATATCAGCCACAGTATATATTTTTACATCAATGATATTGTTCATAAACCTGCCTAATGTATAATCTCTGGGATCATAAACTCAAAAGCTTTTTATAAATAAATTGTTATTGTTAATTTTATTTAATATCTTGAAACAATAAAACAGAGATCTTTTATCAGAAATCCTGAAAAAAAAATATTTTTTTTGAAGTAACAGCCTTTGATAAAAGTCCTTTTATCACAACGAGAATATGGAGGTTTATCTTATAGACCATCAGAGGCATGTAGAGGTCATTTGTCATGATACCTTTTTTTTAACTGCTATGTACACGTGTGCATGCCTAAAAAGATGAGGATGGCTCAGTAATGAAGAGAATCAGAAGGATGACTGGTGTTGTTTCAGGAGAGGGAATAGAAAGCAGGAGATCTGGATGGATGGATGGATGGATGGATGTTAGTCAGCGGGGTGCAGGAGACACCAGTCAGATTAAGACTCCCGCTCGTGTGTCTCATCTTCTTTCCCGCTATTGATTCTCTGCTGTCCTGCCTCTCTCTTTCTTTCTGGCATGCCGTCCCTGTGCCAAAAAGGAAGTTCTCGCTTTTGTTCTCGCGTTTGTCCTTGTATAAATATTTATAACGTGATTCTTTTTCTCATCTCTGTATCTTTGCTCCTGTGTATCTTAGAGAACTCGCAGCGCACATGCTTCCTTTCTTTATCCAGCAACAATCCTCAGAGATATGATTTACTTTTTACCTCACAATACTTTAAAGTGTGTGCAAATACACACTCACGTCTCACACTGACCTCCTCATATGGTGATGCTCTTAACTCTAACCTAGTCTAACTCAATTTTGCTTCCATACTGTAATGCTTTTGCAAAAATCTGTTTCCTCTTTTTTTGTCTGGGCTCTTCGAGACTGCTTGAAATTGCCAGCTTTAATATTTTAGCCAGTTGGGGTACTTTAATAATAGAGCATCACCTTAGTCCTCAAAGTAGGCATGGTGAATACAACGTGCAATAAAGCAACTCAGAGAGGGTCTGGAAGCGCTTGACTTTGTGCATTGTAGTGGATAACGTGGATCCAAACTCTAGTTATCAGGTAGGGTAAAACAGAGATTTGCGTAATAGCTTAGTAAACTAGTGTTATGTGTCATAGTTGTTACTATATTGCATGTTTTAGCACAGCTGGAATGCTATAATAAAATGATACTCACAGTGTGAGACACTGGAAATAAACAAAAGATGTGTCACGGCAATCAAAGATGTCTTGTGTGTGTTTACATACACAAAAACATTGCAGAATAGATTGCTGTGGACTGTAGACTAAAGGACTTATGATCAGTGATATGGAAATAAATAATTTGTTGTCTTCTAAAGCCACTTTTTGTAATGTCTATGTAATAATTTACTAATCTGACAAAATAATGTGGTTTCTTTATCATTAATTATAGGCTTTCCCAAGTAAAAATTCATATATATATATTAGATTTATTAATTGACATACGCTACTGCTCATGATTATATTGTCATTGTAGCCTTTTGACCATTTGACCACTCTTGGGACCTGTAGATGTCCATTCTTAACAGTTATTGGCCATTTAGTACCTTTTTACATAATGTACTTTTTAATTTTTGATTCTTTATGAAAATAGTGTTTTTGTCTTTTGACAAGATGACAAACATGCTCATTTTTCACTCATGTGAGAAATGGTTACAGCGTTGTCTCATTTGCCGGTTTGTCTGCCCAACCAGTTAATTTTTTAACTAGACCGAAGAAACCGTTAGGAAGTACAGATGTTCATGAATTAACAGTGTTAATATATGAATGTGTAGCAGAAGTGTCGAAGCGCAGTTAAGCAAATCTGTATCTTCACAGGTCTCCGTTTGTGTTTATCGGTCTTGAATCATTTGTATTTGCCTGCTGAACAACTGTACTAGCGCAAGAAACCGTGTTTGTCTTCCTCTTGTATCCTTCGGGCTTACACCGAACGGAGAACATGCTTCAGGATCATTTCTTGGATCTTTCAAGAACTGATCTGACATGAATTCCCAGTAATCACAAGTGATACTACAACCTTTCTGGAGATCATAGACATGGCTGAAATCTGCTGTACAGGGTGTTTCACTGAAGAATACAATCAATAGTTTTAGTAAGTTATGTCAGCGTGGACTCCAGTAGTAGTCCAGTCCAATTTCAGATGAAGTTAGCTTGTTTGAGCACTCAAAGTTTTTTCACAGGAGTTTTCAGTAAGTTTAAGAGAATTTGCGGCATAGCCAATGCTGAATTTTGAGTATGAATCTGTTCTTGCATTGTTTTTCCTACACCTTTTCTGTGTGGAAGTCATTATGTGCAGACCAGGATTAGAGAAGCGGATTGAAATGGATAATATAGTTTTCTTTCTCTCAGGTCAGGAAGGTTCGGTAGTTCTCCCGTCTTGTTCTGTCCTGTCCACACATTATGAATAATAGATTAGCCCAATGGTGATGTGACAGCTGCGTGGGTTGTGT
Source organism: Sinocyclocheilus grahami (assembly GCF_001515645.1). Lineage (NCBI taxonomy): Eukaryota > Metazoa > Chordata > Actinopteri > Cypriniformes > Cyprinidae > Sinocyclocheilus > Sinocyclocheilus grahami. The sequence goes on from NW_015505330.1 coordinate 1,350,884, forward strand.
GAGATGTGTGTTCGAGTGTGTGGGGTGGAAGAATCTTGGGAGAAAAGTTTACACTTTTCTCACTCCTTTTCTTTTCCCTCTCTCTCCTCTCAACTTTGGAGTTTTCCCTCCATTCTCCCTCTCTGGTCTCTATCTGGAGAGAAAACTGTCATGAAACTTTAATGTGCTCTCCCTTTTTCTCCCTTCAAGCTCTACAGCTCTCTTTTTTGTGTTTTTTTCCACCCTGCCATGGGTTTACTCAGCTGAAGGTTTAGCTGTGGATTATTAACGAGGAAGCTTGACACTCCTTTACGGGTTTTCTCTTTAAAGTATAAAAAAATCTCAGACAAAGATGAAATCTTTGTGTAGTTTTGTGGTTGAATACTTTGTGTCTATTGGCCTGTGTGTGTACAGCATATCATTTGTTTAGTACTGTAGCATTTTATCTTTTTCTTAAATGCTTTTCTTGCCATTTAAAGAAGTTTGGTGTAGATTTTACATAATAATAATAATAATTAAAAAAGTAATAGAATAGCTGTTATTTAACTGTGTGCTTTTATTTTGCTATTGAAAAACAAAGGAGAAATTTTGAAAGATGTATTTGTCTTTTCCATTAAATGACAATTCATAGTGACCATGACCTGTCAGGATTTAAAATGGAAATAAAAGCACTACAAATGCAGCCCATACAACTCATTCTTCAGGTATTTTGTAGTATGATTAGGAGCAGACTGAAATTTTCTATTGTAAAAACAAGAAAAGAGAAATGCACTTTTTCATGAAGTAAAAGCATTCAGAAAAAATGAGTACATAAAGAGAAAATTGTCATTTCAATTATGTATCTCAGGCATGCAGTTTTTAATATTCAAACATATAGTTTTTATGTACAGCTCCAGTGTATGTTCTCACCTTGTGCCCTGCCACCTGTGTGTGAGTTTGTGTTTGAGACGGAATGCTTATGCATGGGTGGATGCTGTGTGTGTGTGTGTGTGTGTGTGTGTGTGTGTGTTCCTCTTATAATACTGTATGTTTACATTTCACATGGGCACATGAAGAAACACAAAGAACACCTACACTGTTTGTGTGTTTGTGCACGTTGGCAGAAAGATTCTTCACTCCACTTCTTCAAAGCTTCACTGTTTTCTGTTGAGCCGGGATTATGGACTGAAAAAAGATCTAAAAAGAAGGAATAGGGCGAACAAGTGAGAAGCATGCACTAAATAAATCAGATGTCACAAATATGCTTTAAAGGGGTCATATCATGATAAATCAAATCTTCCTTGATCTTTTAAAATAAAAGTGTTTGATGCGCTATGAAAACATGAACCCTGTTTTTCAGAACTCCGTACAAAATGTCCATCTATTGAAACTAAGCTGAAAACCTTCGTTCTGTGCTTCCTTAACTTCAGATAAATAAACACATGGCCACCCACATTTGAACTTTACACTTCGAGTGGCACATTTAACGGATTGTTTTATGAATCTGTTGATACTTTGCAAAGTAGCTGTTATGGAAGTATGGGATGGTGCAAAAAAAACCACAGCTCACACAGCAAAGCATTGCTACCCATTTCACATGTGAAGAGGGCGTTTACATAGACATAGACATCTTAAAAGCATGTTAATAGTTAAAAAGGGTCAGAGAGAGGGTTAAAATGATAGTGAAAAAAATTGAATGGGCCTATTTAAAAATATGCATATGACCGTTTAATAGGTTATTTCTACCCCAAATTCTCTAAATATAAAGGGGAATTCTATACAATTTTGCCACTTGCAGTCAGAAAGCTGTATTCATATAAAATCAACCAATCAGCACCACCACAGTTGCAGTTTTTGATTCTGATATCATCTACAGTTCTTTAGTAAAACAAACTAAACAAAACATTTAATCAATCAGCACCATTGTCTTCACTTTTGGATGTATAGGAAGTTTAAAAAATCTGTTAACTCAAAATATGAGTATCGAATTATAAACGCTGTGATAAACAGAGAAACTTTATAAAGAGAGGCAGGTATTTTCATATTTTCATTTTGATGTATTGTAGTGGCATGAATTATTTATCTATAGTGAATACACTGCAAATGCAACATGACAGCATGACAGTTTTAAACTGAAACTGCAAAATGACAATCTTTTATTGTCGTGTACTCTCAAGCTCTGTGATTTTCCATTTATTTTTCACAATATGCCATGATTAAATTTAATTTGTGGCATGTGTGTTAAATGCACAGTTATGTCGTTGGCTGATACTTTCTCAGCCAGCCAACTTACAAGAAAGTGCACGTATCACGTAGGTGGCAAACGTCTCGCGGAATGTCTGCAGCATCACACATACAGCGCGAGACAGCACCATAATCCTCTTGAATGAGCTCTGAATTTTGGAGGTTGGAGGATTTGCTCCATCAAAGTCCAAAGACCACCCACCAGAACAGAAATGACAATAGCACTCAAATCCGGACACTTCCTCTGGGCTTATGCACCTTTAAAACCCTGATTCTAATGGTCCACACCACACACACACAGACAGAAGTATGTCAATGTTGCAGCTCACAAGACATGTTTAAAAGTGAGACGTTTTGTATGACAAGTGCTTGTGTGTGTCTGAGTTGTTGAACATGCTATTTTCGCTGCACGTATGTGTCTGTGTGAGCATGCACGGGCCTGCATTCATCCGCTTTAATTGCGCTCTTTTTGAAGTGAAAAGAACAGAAGCTGTCTGTCAGATTCACAGTGAAATTTAAGCTATTGCCGCCTTGAAAGTGCTTTTGAAATCAAAGACAAAGGGCCCAAGAAGATAGAAACTAATAACAACAAGCAGCACACACTCGTCCATGTGTCCGGATTAGGCATTTTGGGCTGAAATCGGCATGCTTTTTTTCCCCCCGTTTCCCTCTCCTTCTCATCACAAAAGCTTTGGGCTCGTCTTTTCCATCCTCCCTCTTGCTGGCGTTTTGTATTTGTGTGATTGATTGCTTCCAAAGACTTTTTTTTTTGCTTTGTGTTTCTAAGAGAATGATTCCATTGTAAAATGGTGATTCTCTCTGTAATTCTGCCTTTGAAGGAGTCGGGCCGTTTGTGGAATCTATATGAGAGAGAAAGGGAGCGCAAGAAGGAGAGAAAAGAAAGGCAATGAGTGCACAGAGATGAACATATGCACTGGGAGATTTTCACACTTTTGCAGTGCCTACACATGTATGTGAAACCGATGGTGCACAACATAAACACAATATGAAATACTTATCTTTTTTTGGATGCGAAGATGCACGTTAACAAATGACTTTATGTGGTGAGAATATAGATGAACAGAAGGAGAACTGGTGGGTCGTGATCCCAAAAAACAGGGTTGTGGATGGCAGGGAAAAGCAATGCTAAATGAAAATAATACAATGCAACTAAGCATATAATAGTGCATGATTAAGACAGCAAGATAAACAGGCTTATCCACTTTTAAAATCCCATCCTTGTATCTTTTTGTTGACAGGCTGTGCATCTAATGTACTGTATTTTTAAATTAAATTAATTTTATTTTTTATTATTTCTATTTATTATTATTATTTTTTTACATGCTAGATCATTTTGAATATAATGTCTGGGTTTTAAACCAAAATCAGTTGAGAACCATTGAGGTAAAGTACAATGTATAGTCACAAAATAAACCCTGACAGTGTGATCGGGACCCTGAAGTAAAGGGTTTGAAGGGATTTCTTTTGCAAAAATGAACAGCTAACTGTACATTGTTCCACTTTTCACATGGATATTTGCCCAATATATATTAAATATTTATTATACTAGCAGAAACAGACTGCATAGTAATACGAGAAATATAAAACTAAGACAGCATGTAGGAAATCTGTTGCCTCGTGCAACAAAATGCTTAGACCAATCAGAATGGAGTATTCTGTAGAGCTGTGCAATATAGATGGTGTATTGACAGCTGTCTGGGAAATTGATGTTGAATTATAGATTTGACATGCATTAGAATATATGAACTCTCTTAAATCTGCTTGGAAATCAAATCATATCACGGTAAAGCAAACGATTGAGCTGAAAGGTAGTTCTTTATTACGTGTATTACAAAAGTGTTGAGCAACCATAAAAGACATCAGAGCTTTGCCTCTGGAAGGAGGCTTTAAATCTCCAAAACGCCTGTGCTGATTCTTGTGAAGCATCTGCCATACACACATAAAACTCTCAAATTTTGCCCATGTCTTACTTTTATGATCATCTCCCAGCGATGGTAAAATTGTGCTTAGGGCCGCAGATTTTTAGAGGTGCCGTGGCGTATTGTGCGTGTGCTAAGTGTCAGGCAAATTGCTGTTAAGTCACATGTTTTGAGCATAAGCATGTGCGAGGGACCGTGTGTGTGTGCGCTCTGTCTTTTTTTTTTTGTAGGTCCTCAAAACCAGCACCCCCCACATTCTTCCCGCCCACAATTTAATTGTCGCTTTTCAGGGACGCGCTTGGCTGCGTAATTGTCAAAACACAGGCTGACTGAACTCTCCGTCACACCTCAAACCTTACACTTTTTGACGCATCTCATCTCTTTTATGACACTTTTCAAATAAAGGGAACATTTCCAGATGTTTGGCGTAATTTCGCCTCGGATCCGCAGGGCTGCGGGGAGAGCGATTTGGAGAGAGGAGATTTGTGGGGACAGACTGTCTTTGTGTTTGTCAGGCGTGGACAGGTTCGCTCCCTGGTGCAGTGAAAATTTTATAGAACCGTGAAAAAATGGAGATGGAAGGAGTAATAATATTTGTGTGTTTATTGATGTCAGAATTATGAAGTGCCATATTAATTTCCATTGTTTCAGAGAAAAGCCGTAAACAAGTTCTTTAAGAGTCCTGATTTATTGCAAGCTGAAAAACACACAACCAACTTAATACCTCAAGGAGAATGGTGTAGCCCACCTTATTGGTAGGCCCACTCGGCATCTGTGCCTGCAGAAAGCAGTGCAGATTTTCAGTATTCGTCCGCCTGTCATTCACAGCGCTACACATCCCCTTCCCCTTATGTGTTCATTTATTAAATACTTTGGTTAATTCAATTATGCTTTCAGCTAGGCCTGGGCGATAAAACGGTATCGATATTTATCGACGATACACCTTCTTCGATATTGATAGAAAAATTGTTCGATATAGCACACAGTATAGGCATGTACTATGAGTGACAACACACACAAGCACGAACACGTGCTGAAATAAGTGCTGTGCCTGCCTGTGATGAGGGGATTGTAAATAAAGAATGAATATTAGTCGAATTTAAAATAAACATTTGCATTTGAATGTTAGGTGTGCATCAGGGAGCGTCATCAGTGGCGCGCGAGATGCGGTGATAATGATGTAAGTGACGTTGTTGCATTTTAATGTTTTGTTAGTCTAGCCCACGAGACGCGCCACTGCTGCGTTATTCATTCAAAATATTAGAGAAATATAGAAGCTCAATGCGGAGAAGGTCTTGAATAGGTTAAAACCGAAACCAATCCATTCACACAGAACGCATATTCAGCACATTTTTTAGACGGACAAATATGACTGCTGCACTCGTCTCACACAAGAGATGTATAGAAAGCCATGCAAAGTTAAAACAGTTTAAACTTTTAGAAAACACGTCACGAATTTGTGGAGGTTTATTCCTTTTTACTGCGTCTCATATGTTTTTAAATGCAGTCTGTGTGAATGGCGATTCGGCTCTTTGTATTAAGCAATGCATAAATACATGATGCTGTTTTTTCATAATTGTTTATGCAATTAGCGAAATTATATTTGGTTTTTATGAGTTAATTTAGACGTAATGCACTTTTTTATAGAATTACTTCCTTGCGTTGACAATTTAAATGTGCTGCATTATTTTGCTCATTGCGCCCTCCTGTGGCCTCGGGAGACAATTAGACCTATACAATAAAGACCTATTTAATCTGCATATAAAAAATTAGAAAGGAGATTTTATTTTAGTCATTTATCAGACGCTTTTATCCAAAGTGACTTACAAATGAGGACAACAGATCCAAAACTAAAAGCTAGAACTTTATAAATACTACCTATTCACATTTTAAAAATAAAGAGATTAAATAAAAATGATGAAAATTTTATAGAACCGTGAAAAAATGGAGATGGAAGGAGTAATAATATTTGTGTGTTTATTGATGTCAGAATTATGAAGTGCCATATTAATTTCCATTGTTTCAGAGAAAAGCCGTAAACAAGTTCTTTAAGAGTCCTGATTTATTGCAAGCTGAAAAACACACAACCAACTTAATACCTCAAGGAGAATGGTGTAGCCCACCTTATTGGTAGGCCCACTCGGCATCTGTGCCTGCAGAAAGCAGTGCAGATTTTCAGTATTCGTCCGCCTGTCATTCACAGCGCTACACATCCCCTTCCCCTTATGTGTTCATTTATTAAATATTTTGGTTAATTCAATTATGCTTTCAGCTAGGCCTGGGCGATAAAACGGTATCGATATTTATCGACGATACACCTTCTTCGATATTGATAGAAAAATTGTTCGATATAGCACACAGTATAGGCATGTACTATGAGTGACAACACACACAAGCACGAACACGTGCTGAAATAAGTGCTGTGCCTGCCTGTGATGAGGGGATTGTAAATAAAGAATGAATATTAGTCGAATTTAAAATAAACATTTGCATTTGAATGTTAGGTGTGCATCAGGGAGCGTCATCAGTGGCGCGCGAGATGCGGTGATAATGATGTAAGTGACGTTGTTGCATTTTAATGTTTTGTTAGTCTAGCCCACGAGACGCGCCACTGCTGCGTTATTCATTCAAAATATTAGAGAAATATAGAAGCTCAATGCGGAGAAGGTCTTGAATAGGTTAAAACCGAAACCAATCCATTCACACAGAACGCATATTCAGCACATTTTTTAGACGGACAAATATGACTGCTGCACTCGTCTCACACAAGAGATGTATAGAAAGCCATGCAAAGTTAAAACAGTTTAAACTTTTAGAAAACACGTCACGAATTTGTGGAGGTTTATTCCTTTTTACTGCGTCTCATATGTTTTTAAATGCAGTCTGTGTGAATGGCGATTCGGCTCTTTGTATTAAGCAATGCATAAATACATGATGCTGTTTTTTCATAATTGTTTATGCAATTAGCGAAATTATATTTGGTTTTTATGAGTTAATTTAGACGTAATGCACTTTTTTATAGAATTACTTCCTTGCGTTGACAATTTAAATGTGCTGCATTATTTTGCTCATTGCGCCCTCCTGTGGCCTCGGGAGACAATTAGACCTATACAATAAAGACCTATTTAATCTGCATATAAAAAATTAGAAAGGAGATTTTATTTTAGTCATTTATCAGACGCTTTTATCCAAAGTGACTTACAAATGAGGACAACAGATCCAAAACTAAAAGCTAGAACTTTATAAATACTACCTATTCACATTTTAAAAATAAAGAGATTAAATAAAAATGACAAATGCATACAACTAAATTTCAAAACTTAACATTTAAATGAAAAGCTAAAAAATAAAGCTAAAAACAATTCAAAATAGTAAAGAACAATAATAATGATTCTAACATAACACTAAGCCAAACACCAAAAAAACTACTACATGTGTAGTATATATTTATATACATACACATTTATAAATTCAATATATATAATTTTATTTCCATTTAGTTTGTTGAAGTATTAAAATAACTAAAATTAAATAAAACTAAAAACTTAAAGACCTATACAGACATAATACATTCAGACATAATTTAACTAAAATTTTAATAAATAGCAAATACAAATAATACAGTAGTTTATCAGTAATCCTAAAAAATAACACTGCCAAACACACATGCTAAAAAACAACAACTTACTTACACATAGTAAGAAATGGTTATAAAAACTGAAACAGAAGCGAAACAAGTAATAGGAGATATTTGTTTAATTTTTTATTGTGTTTGATTGTTAAAACAAAAAATATCAGTTGTTTGTCTCAATAAATTGTGTTAATTATACATTGAAACTTTTTTTTTTATTGCTTTTTGTTTTAAAAAAGGTTATAAAAAATTTAAATAATTATTGATACCGAACAATATGAAACATTATATCGTTGATAAATTTTTTAGCTATATCACCCAGCCCTACTCTCAGCTACCATTAAAATTGTAGGGTCTTTAAGCTCTGTTTAACACTTTTGGTTAAACCGGTATTGAAATCAAGTTTTTTTTTTTTTTTTTGTGCAGATTTTCCCTTAAAATTCAGTGTAGAAAATGCAAAAAGTCTGCAGATTTTGTCTCATTGGTGCAAAATTATTCAAAGCTGGTCTGGTTGCATTTTTGAGCCATACACGGAGTAATAAAGTCCATAAAGTCATGGTGATAGCTATATTGAATTTTCTAGTTATTCTAGCTATTGTCATAGGTTTTTTGATTGCATTGTCTATAAAATGATTTATAAAAGTCCTTATCACCACAAATTAAGTTCTAGAAATTTGCTAGTAAAAAGTGTGGGAGACGTACATTTTCTTAACTTGCCAACATTGCATGAATTAAGAAAAATAACCAATGATGCCCTTTTAATCAAGGCATTTTATCATGATAGCTGTTTTCTCTTTCCTCAGGCACTCTGCCTTACGAGATAAAAATCGTTATAGCCGGGAACCACGAGCTGACGTTCGATCAGGAGTTTATGGCGGACCTGATAAAGCAGGATTTCTACTACTTTCCTTCGGCCTCCAAACTCAAGCCGGAGAACTACGAGAACGTTCAGTCCCTGCTCACCAACTGCATCTACCTGCAGGACTCTGATGTTACCGTCAGGGGCTTCCGTATCTACGGCTCACCGTGGTGAGTCTCTCTCTCGCATGCTTTCTCAAGTCTTCCTGTCACCGTGTTTGTCACCATATGCTGTTGTGTTGTCCCTTCCCCCTCAAGTCTTCTTCATTTTTTGCTCCTTCTTCCCTCATTCTGTCTATCTCTCTTGTTAACACTTCTTTTGCCATCCCTCCATGTCCTGCGATTTACCTCTGTGCCAGTGTTTGTGAATAAGTATGTGTGTTTGTGTGACTTGTAGGCCCTGAGTTCTATGTATAAACACAGATGTTTTGTAACTGCATGCCAAGTAATTGTTTTCTAAATTAATTTGGCCTGCAAAACAGCGTGTGTGGGGTGTATTTTCTAAACTTGGAGCAAAAAATGTCCTTACGAGAATAGTAAAACACAATGAAACCACACAGAGGTGTCGCTAAAATGAAAAACAAATTCAAAAAGGGTCTAAATTGTTTTCTTTTATAACTAAAAGTGTGTCTTTAGTAATTATGTTTTAACATGTTTATATTAAAAGCAATAAATGTGACAGATAATTCATCACAAATATATATTTTAATAATAAATAGAACAAATAATTATTAAATAAATATTAAGAATTTATTATTATTTTTTATCACTGATTATTATTAATAGTAATGTTTTATAATAATTCTTAATATTATTAGCATTATTTATAATAAATTAATAGTATTTATTTATGTTATTCATTTATTTGTTTTTATTTCAGTTTAATTATTTTTTGAGGTAGTGTAGTGTTTTAAATGATTACATTATTATTTTTTTATTATTATTTTTAAATTAGCTATCAATTTATTATTAAAGGGGTCGTATGACGTTGCTAAAAAGAACATTATGTTGTGTATTTGGTGTAATGAAATGCGTTTATGTGGTTTAAGGTAAAAAAACACATTATTTTCCACATACTGTACATTATTGTTGCTCCTCTATGCCCCGCCTTTCTGAAACGCGTTGATTTTTACAAAGCTCATCGTTCTGAAAAGCGAGGTGTGCTGTGATTGGCCAAATACCTCAAGCGTGTGATGGAAATGTTATGCCCCTTAACATACTGTGATGCCATCTCCCGGCACGACGAGACAAAAGCAATAAAACCCATTGCAAACGAGGCATTTGTTGCATCCAGTTGCATAATTACTGATTATAATGATTTATACTGTGTTTTTACGCATTGCGTTGCGTATCACGCGGCGTAAACATAAAACCATGGCTTTGTGATCGGACAACAAGCGCTACTCTACACTGCAAAACCAATTTAGGCGGCGTTATGCAAATCTTCCCACACAGTGACATAGACATGTGGGGGCGTGTTTAAACGAGGCATTTTAGGAGGGCATGGACAAGTCTTAACTTTTATAAAGAATATCTCTTTGGATTTGAGACTTTAGTCTTTGCAACTTTACAGATCTTCTTTATGCACTAAGAACTTGTAACACTCCAAAGAGAAAGAAAAAATTTATATCGCATCATATGACCCCTTTAAATAAATAAATTTTTTTATTACAAAAAGTTATCTTTTTGGGGTTAGGGTTTGGTTTGGTAGTGAACCACCAACATGATCTCTTGAAGTCTATGATATATTCTCATTTTATAGTTATGTGTGAGCGGTGTAAATTGTGTGTGTGTGTGTGTGTGTGTGTGTGTGTGTACGTGTCCCATCTAAGGTGTATTCACTGACAGGCGGCTTCTTCAAATATCACAGTAAGCTCACAACATCAAAGTTGATAAATAAGCGTTTATTTATGTGAGTGTGGCTTGTCAAGCTGACGGTGTTTACAACAGTTATGAACTCGTGAGTTAGATTAAAACCATCTAGTATTAATCCACTCCGATATGTCCTGACAGAAATCCTCATCTTGTGCCAGCGTGCTTGTGTGTATGTGTGTTTACACCATACAGACCTAATAAAACCACTGATATCTGGTAATAGCATTCCGCCATAGGGGAAGACGGACAGAAAGTGCGTCTGTGAGCTTTTTATCATCTTTTATCATCATCTCCCTCTGTGTCAGTCCAACTTGTGCTACAGTAATTTTTGTCCTTCTGTCACCGAAGACGTTCCACCACACTGGGGCAGAGTGGCAAAACTCATCTCCATTTGAGATTTTAAGTTGCTGGATTTATGGGCCGATCCTGTGTTGCTGCGGGCGATGGCTGTCTGTGATCTCTGCAGCGTTGCATCGCTCAGTAGAGTCATCCATCTCCTTATTACTTCATCTCTAACTTTTTGGCTTCTTAATTTATTGTTCTGTTCCCAAAATGGTCTATTGAGGCTGTATTTTAAGATACATTAAGTGTAGGCTGTTCCAAATAGTAGGCAACTTATTTGATACCTTGTATTGGCCAGATTCTCATCATCACATGTATCCTTCACAGAGAAAACAATCCCAGAATGAATTGGGGGGGGGGGGGGGGGAAAAATCTCAAATATATTGCAACCATTTAATAAAATCATT